>NW_027309826.1:900000-1037500 GCF_047496795.1 Chiloscyllium punctatum
ACATCTCACCCTCATTGTATCACTATCATCCTGACTCCATCACACTTATTGAGTCACTGTCAGCCTGATCCCCTGTAATGGAAAATTATCAATTTTTGTGATATCTGTGAAAGCATGGTTGAAACAAAGAAGTATGGACCTAACTTTGCTAAAAGACAGAAAGAATGTAAAGTTCATCCTAATTTTCAGCTGACTCTCAAGGCCAATAATGTATTATATCAGCAGTCAATGAATTAGAAAAAGCAACTCCATGTGTGGAAAGGAACTCGACTGATCCAGGTTTCTGCCTTGAGGTGTGATAAGGCAAGGCGATATATCGTATAAAGGGAATATGTGAAAACATACAGGCGTCCATTTTATGAGGCGTCTTGCAAATGTGTCAGGTCCATTCTGCCAATTTCAAAAATAAAATTTTTCTTTGCTCTTGGTGGTATTTGTGTCGGTTCGTTTGAAATTCTACTTCAGTAAACTCGGGGGCTCGCCTGGGACCCTGCAACTGGGTAAGATTTTGAAGATTCCCAGGAGGTGTATGCGCCACTGCCTTCAAGGTCTTTCACTTCATCTCGAGTGCTGAATTGGCCCCTTTGAGTGAGAGGACTGGGTATAAGTGGATCGAATAGGGTCAGGGTAAGAGTTGTGGCTAAAGTAATCCAACATAGAGACTCGCTAGAAGAGAATAGACGAAGCAGGAAGAGGGACCAGTGAACTCTTGTGCGGTATTCGAGTAAATCTCAAGGGAAAAGATTGCCGTCTCTAGAGAGTTTAAGAGACAGCAAGATTAACGGTGGTTTGAGACTTGGAGCCAAAATGGGCAGCGTTGGAGTCGCCAAAGCTGTACCGGTTACGTGGGTTCTTGGTTTGTGAAAACCAAGGCAATGAGGCTGTCGTGCCCAATGAGAGGGGACCTCCGTGGGTAAAATCAAGTTATATTGGCAAAGAGAAGATTATGGCATCGTGAGAGAGAGAGAGATAGACAGATAGACAGACAGAGAGACAGACAGAGAGAGATGAACACTTTGCCAATATCCATGAAAATCGGCTCCAGCAAGAGCAAACAAAAAGAGGGTCGACAGACAACTCGGAATGGTCAAGAAAAAATACAACATATGCTGAATAATTATGACTCAGTTTCTGTAAAGCAGTTAAAAATGTAAATCAAGGAATGTGTTTTTCTGGAAGAAGGAAGTTTTAGTAATATTCAGTTGCAAATGCTGAGGTCACCTTTGGAGGAGAGAGAAAAGGAGAAACGGAATAGAACCTGTGAATTGGAGTGCTTATCACATGTTGAAGGCTGAGCCTGATTTCAGGGAAAGAAAATCTCGAAATAAAGATAGACACCAGCGCACATGCACACACACACGGAAAACAACCTAATGAAGCTGGACAGTGTCTTAAGACTGGATCAGTTCCTGACCTTAATGGGTGGCCTCGAAGAGCTACAGCCCCCCTACGAGATCCACTTCACGAAGATTCCAAGTCAACTTCGCCGCCTCAGGGTCTGCTGAATCACCAATAGCATATCGTACCCACAATGAATTGAAGCAAGAATCCCTAAAGAAGTCGAGACAATGTCCCAGTACCTTAAGCGCCTCACGATAGTTGATAACGTCTATTGTGGACTGATACCAAACAAGGATATAACGATGGCAGAGATCACACCATATGAGGCACACCTGAGGAGCAGCTTCATCAATGGAATGAAGTACGGCACGGTGGGACAGTGGTTAGCACTGTTGCCTCACAGCGCCTGAGACCCGGGTTCAATTCCCGCCTCAGGCGACTGACTGTGTGGAGTTTGCTCGTCCTCCCCGTGTCTGCGTGGGTTTCCTCCGGGTGCTCCGGTTTCCTCCCACAGTCCAAAGATGTGCAGGCCAGGTGAATTGGCCATGCTAAATTGTCCATAGTGTTAGGTAAGGGGTAGATGTAGGGGTATGGGTGGGTTACGCTTCGGCGGGGCGGTGTGGACTTGTTGGGCCGAAGGGCCTGTTTCCACACTGTAAGTAATCTAATCTAATCTAAAGTACGAAACAACAAAATAGGTAATAATATACGTGTATTACCTGGGACACGGGAAAGTTGAATTAGATAGAACAATACGTGATACATGCTGAAAAACTCCTGGCTCAAGAGAACCATAACCGGAAATTAAAGATGGAACAGCAATCACATGAACCTCAGCTTATTATGATGCAAATGATTGTTCAGCCAATGGGAGGGAGGAACTGCGGGAAAAGAGAGAGGCACAGGTGCAGTTCACAAAAGAGAAAGGGATCGCGAAAGTGCGCTTGCAGAGATATATCTGGCTGGTGTTTTTTTTGCGGAGCAATGGACCACTGGTCAAGACAGTGCCCACACAGACAGCCTAAATCGGTCCTGGAGGCTGGACAGCATGGTGACTGACAGGGGACGACTGAGGTTGAGGTGGGCAGGCCACAAGGTACAGGTAAACCGCTTTCCTTTATACTTGGCAACGAACAGTCCCTAATGCTAAACACTTCTACTAACCTAACAGGCACTGAGATGTGTCCCAACTCTATATTGAGCATTGAGATTGCGAAGTGTGGACAATATGTTCAATATAACCATTATGCGTAGATGTCGATGCCTACCTCTATGTTATATGTGGAAGGTACACCAGTTACCATTTTGGTAGATACATGGCCAGCATGTTCACTCCTCAAATCAAGACAGTTCAGAGAGTTGACACCAATAAAGATGAGTGGAATGTTCCTGAACTCAATGGAGGCATCAGGCGTCGTGATATGAGAGAGTTTTACCTCACCCATATTGTGTGAAATCAGTAATGTATATCCATTCTAATTCTCAATTCTGTTAGCGGAATTCAGTCCTTTACATTTGATGGCTCGGGATCTCATAGTGAGACTGGGGTTGTATTTGCTCAGTACTCCGACGGGCTTGCAGTTAATTCAAAGGGAAGATTCGCAAGTGTAAACTGTAAAATACAATCCACCACCCCTGGTGTATGTCTATGAGTGGCGATTAAGCCAGAGAGCAATGAGTTCAGTGAGCAATTCACTCACCCTGGAAGCAGGTAACCATGTTAATCCTATTAACACCGATTTTTTTTGCGGGAAAATGCTGCACTGCACAGCACACATACACCACGATAGCGCTGAGGAACCATAAGAGAAGTATTGGTTCAGGAGATTGCTTAAACCAGGTCAATTGTTATTGTGCGAATTTTATTGAAACGATGACAGATGTGCAGTCAGTGTGAACTTATGTCAAGTACCTGCGACGCCAAGTAAGCTCTATATTTTTGATGTGGAAGGCTGTGCTCCTCGCGTGTCACTGGCGAAGGTGTCCAGTGACTGGTGGCAAGATTGGGGCCATGGGTACTAAAGGCATAAAGAACGAAATGTTGGGTGTTCTGGGACGATGTGGGTTAGTGGTTCAATGCAGATGAGCGGACATATAGGAAGAAATTAATTTGTCTAACTCAGGCAAGAGAACAGTCGAGGTAACCCCCTCCAGCTCTGAAGAGCCTAGAAGGCTGGCCTGGCGTTTCCGAAGATAAACTTCTCAGACCCAAGATTAATAACGGTCCCTACTGAATTATGGGTAAAAGCCAAACATGATGTGGGGCATATACGAGGTTGTGAACCAATACAAGTAAAAACGAGGTCGGATTATCGTCCTGGCAGAGCACAATACCCGTTAAAACCCGAGGCCATGGACGGAGTTACTCCAGTCTTTCAATCCTTCCCAAAGGCTAGAGAGATAATCCCCTGTGTAAACTCACCGGTGGGAACTCCCATTTTTCTGATCAAAGAGGCAAAAATTCCAAGTGAACCGGAGGAATGGAGGTTTGTTCAAGACCTGCAGGCAGTCAATAATAGTGTTGTCCCGCGCGCATCAAATGTTCCCAAACCCTATACTGTATTTGTTCAATTACCACCGGACAGTAAATGGTTCCCTGCTGTGGATTTAGCAAATACATTCTTTAGTCTAATGGTGCATCCAGATTGTCAATTCTCGTTCGCTTTTTCATTCAAAGGGAAATATTATGAGTTCTCACGACTTTGTCAATGTTACTGTGAGTCACCCACCATATATAATGGGGATCTACGCAGGAGTCTGGATACTCTTGTTTTAACCCCTGGGTCTGCGCTTCTGCAATCTGTAGACGATTGATTAATAGTAGCACCGAAAGAGGAACAATGTGAGGAGGATTCCCTTGCATTGCACGAGGGAAAGGCACAAAGCCAGTCTCGCAAAGCTTCAATTTATGCAACAGGTGAAGTTCTTCGGTCACTTAATATCTGAACAAGGGAAGACCATTGGTCAAGACAGAGTGCAAGTAATTCAGCAAATTCCAAGGCCTCACATGAGGAAACAATTGTTATCCTTTTTGGAAATACGCTCCTACTGAAGAACGTTTATCCCACATTATACAAATCTTGAGGCGCACTGAAGTGACATGGCCCATGGAAAAGGGTAGCAGAACCAAGGTCCATTGCAATGGATCCCAGCGGCCGAGTTGAATTGAAAAATACGTTTCAAAGTACACCTACACTGGGGATTCCGAATCCAAACAAGTCTTCTGTCAAATGGTAGATGGAAAACATGGCTGCATGACGTCTGTGTTCTTGCAGGATCATGGGGGCAAATTCAGGCTGGCAGCTTATTTTTCGTCTAAGCTTGACCTCGTAGTGGCAGGATTGCGTAAATGCCTGCGAGCTGTGGTTGCTATATAATTGGCTTTCGCGACTAAACCAAACTGATCGCACATGCAGTATCCTTACTGCTTTCTGAGCAAAAGACAGCACAAACGTCGGCAGCACGTTGACTCAGAGAAAATACTATGTTCTTGGAGAAGCCTAACATTGCAATAAAACGATGTAACGTCATTAATGCTGCTAGTCCTCTCACGAGAGAAGGAGATGGAGACCCACATGATTGTATCGCTGTAATTAATGAAATGTGCTGCCTAGACAAGACTTGCAGAATTCACCACTTCAGAATCCAAATATGGCGGTTTTTTTGTGGATGGGCCAGCATTCAGGAGCAAGGAGATAAGCCAGAATTGTATCGCGGATGCTGTAGTAACTACCCATGAGGTATTCAAAGCGGGATCACTCCCTTCTCAACTGTCAGCGCAAGCAGTGGAGCTGGTTGTATTGACTGAGGCATGGAAATTGGCTAAGGGAAAGACAGCGAATATTTAACCGATAGCAGATACGCATTCGGAGTTGCACGTGATGTTAGAACCCTATGGAAATACAGGGACTTCTTGACCTTCACCGGAAAGCCCATCACACACCGTGATCAGCTTTCTGGCCTCTTGGAAGCGGTCCTATTGCCTAAATCAATCAACGTGTTTAAATATGATGCCCACACGAAAAACAACGATTCCGTTTCTCAAGGAAATGCAAGGGCAGACTCAGCGGGAAGGACGGCAGCCCAGCAGCCGGTACATGATCAGTTTGACATGGGAATGACAAAAATCCTTACCCCAACAGCAGACGTACGGGAGTCACAGTCGAAGTCCAGGCTTGAAGACACGTTTGAGTGGGAAAAAGCAGAGTGCAGTTTGAGGTTACGGGTATGGTGTGGCCCCACTGTTAAACCTTTTCTACCACGATCATTATTTCCATTCTATGCCAAACTGACACAAAGTAAGGAGCATGTGTCAAAAGAGGGGAGATATGACAGCATTTCAGCACAGTGGTACACTGAGGGATTTACTCATTACTTCCAGAAATATTGTGAACAATGCGATATCTGTGCCACAATAATGTGGGGAGTGGAATACAGATGAGTCATGTAGCACTTCCGAAACCCCAAAAACAATTTGAACATTTACAAATGGATTTTACCGAACTAACACCCTGCGAAGGAAAAAGGTATTGTCTGGTAATAGGTGATATGTTTTCCAAATGGGTGCAAGCGTTCCCCACGGCAAAACAGAATGCCAGTGCCATAACCAAAGCTTTCCTAACTGAAATAATTCCGAGATGGAGCATCACTAAGAGGCTTAGTAGTCCCAAGGTTTGTGAAGGTTTATAGCTCCGGTTGAGGTTTAGGGTGTAGGTTTGCTCGCTGAGCAGCAGGTTTGATATCCAGACGTTTCATTACCTGGCGAGGTAACATCATCAGTGGCGATCTCCAAGTGAAGTGAAGATGTTGTCTCCAGCTTTCTATTTATATGTTTGTTATGGATGGGGTTCCTGGGGTTTGTGGTGGTATCATTTCCTATTCGTTTTCTGAGGGGTTGACAGATGGTAAATCGATCTATATGTTTGTTTATGGCGTTGTGATTGGAGTGCGAGGCCTGTTGGAATGCTCTGGTGTGTCTGCATATACAGCAAACCGACAAACACTGACCAAATACTTAACTACACCAGCAACCATCCCAACACACAAAACCGAAGCTGTATCAGAACACTATTCCAACGAACCACCACACATTTCAGCACAGACGAACTTCGGAAAACAGAGGAGAACCACCGATAAAACGTATTTAAGAAGAATGGATACTTAAAAAATACAGTCCACAGATTCCTCAGGAACAAACCATGACAAGTAGACCTAACACAGCCAGAAACCCTATCAACCTTTCCATACATCAATTAAGTCTCAGAAGGGGAAGCTAGACTATTAAGACCGCTTGGAATCCCACCAACAGTCTCAAACAAAACTAACAAATTTAAAAGACCCAGTCCAACCCATGGACAATACCAACGTCATCTACAAAATTCCATGCAAGGACTGCCACAAATACTACGTAGGACAAACAGGAAGAAAGTTAGCCACCAGGATACAGAACACCAGCTAGCCACAAAAAGACACGACTCTCTCCCTCGTAGCCTTCACACGGATGAAATTTAAACACCATTTCGACTGGGACAACACATATATCCTGGGACAGGCTAAGCAAAGATATGCCAGAGAATTCCTTGAGGCCTAGCACTCCAACCACAACGCCATAAAAAAGACATATATCTAGATAGCATCTATCAACCCCTCAGGAAACGAACAGGATATGGCATCACCACGAACCCCAGGAACCCCATCCTGGACAAACATATAACTAGAAAGCAGGAGACAACAGCTTCTCTTCACTTGGCGTTCGTCACTGATGATGATACCTAGAACACAGAACATAGAAAAATACAGGGCAGTACAGGCCCTTTGGCCCTCGTTGTTGCGCCGATCCAAGCCCACTTACCCTACACTAGCCCACTAACCTCCATGTGCCTGGTAATGAACCGTCTAGATATCAAAGCTACAGCTCAGCGAGCAAACCTACTCTCTAGGCTTAGTAGTGACAGTGGGACACCATTTGTCCATGATGCCCTACAGCAGATTAGTGAGTTTTTGGGAATAAACATGGGATACCACTGTGCCTACCACCAAACGAGCGGTAGGGCAGCTGAAAGAGAAAATTCTACCTTAAAAATATATTGAGAAAATGCTGTGAGGATCTAGGGATTACATGGGCAAACGCACTTCCAATTGTGCTAATGTGTATGAGATCTAGGAAGAGAGGGAAAGCTAACCATAGCACGTTTGAAATTTTGTGTGGTAGGCCGCCAAACACAGGAATTGTCCCGAGATGTAAGGGAAGCCAGACAACAGGCCACTGAGAGGATGAGATGTTGTGTTACTGCATGAAATACTCCACACTTCTGTCCCAAATACAGAATCAAGTGAAGACAGCACTACCCCAATCAGCAGAAGGGAAGATGTATGATCTACAACCTGGAGCCTGAATGGTGGCGAAAGACTTCAGGAGGGAAAACAGGAAGGCGAAGAGGTGGCTGGGACCGTTTCAAGTACGTCTTACAGCACAGATAGCTGTTAAGGTCGCCGGAACAGCCACGTGGACACACGCTAGCCATTACATACTTGCAGCTGGGACTGAGAAGACATCGCACAACACCAAAACCAATTTAGAGCAAGTATTTATTAGAAGACTTAAGCAAATGTGGGGCTGCCACAGTTCACACTGTTGGCAAGCGCCCTGGTAGGGCTATTCATCAGGGCACGGGCGTCTGGGATGCAGCAGCTGACGGTAATCTTAACTGATTGGACGAAGTGGATCTTTACATGCGACCCATAGCCGTTCAGTAACAAGGTCGACTATAAATTGAATAATTAAGATTTATGCAGGGATCCATGCCGCACCGGTGACTGGCATTTAGTAACAGCCACCACGGCAAAAGGGGCACCTGACATGGGAAATAGATATTCTATGATCAAAGTAAGACTCAGAAGAGCAATGAGGGAGTCTCGTGGTGTGGAATAGATAGATCCTTCTCCGACATCTGTAGACAGGTGAATGTAGTGGTGCAACCGCCGCACCCCCGCCCTCCGAGATGCAGTGCAGAATGTACTACAGACGATAGGAGCAGTGGGGCATGGCAACCAATCAAACCAGATCATGGACCTAACCCCAAGCCGGGCAAAGGTCATTAATGACACACCCGAACCCGAAGGGAGACGGCCGTGGCGAGAAAGCGAATTTAAAGCAGGAGGGGAATTTGCGTGCTGGATATAAATGGCGTAAATGCGACGCCCGTTTTTTGGGAGCTGCGAAAGGCTATTGCTCGATGTGAAGGTAACAGAGCATGTGCTTTGGTCATAAGACAAAACGAGAGATTAGACGTTGGCTATACTTGTTGGATATGTTTGCACACAGCCCAAAGGTAGACTGCCCAGCAAATTACTGAGAGCCTGGCGAGAAATGCCAGCTGTCTGTTTCCACGGGAGGCGACTAGCCTGACCGTGATAGTGGGGGGCAATTTGGGCAAATCTCATGTCTCCACCCGAACTCCAGGCTAACTACAGCCCCAAGCCTGACACGCTACCGTCCACAACATTCCAGATAGTGGATTGCAGGGGAGAAACGTGTATTTGCGCCAATCGGGGGAGAATCCCTTTGGGTATCTCCCAGTGTACCTTGATGCTGTACTTGAACAATGACTCCTGTACAGCAACACACACAAATGATACGACCATAAACATTGCTTGTTCCTTTATCAATGGTCAGACCATGAGCGGCATTGTGGCAAAATGGTTAGTATTGCTGCCTCACAGTGCCAGAGACCCCGGTTTAATTCCCGCCTCAGGCGACAGACAGTGTGTGGTTTGCACATTCTCCCTGTCACTGCGTGAGTTTCCTCCCAGTCACCAGATGTGCAGGTCGGGTGAATGGGCCATGCTAAATTGCCCGTCGTGTTAGGTGTTAGGAAAATGGGTTGCGCTTCGGCTGGTGTGTGTGGACTTGTTGGGCGGAAAAGCCTGTTGCCACATTGTAAGTAATCTAATCTAATCAGGATGGCAGGTTAATATGGGCAGGTGGCGAGAAAGGTTACCACCACTCCCCCGGGGAGAAAGGGGTGCTGCTACACCGCGATACTGTCCACCAACACAACAGTGTTCGCCCTAAAAGGCAGCAATTGCCGAACTCGAAGGGGCATCCCTCTGCATTGGAATGGGTACACACTCGCAGAACATCCTCGCATATGGTGTATTCGCAAATGAGACGGAGGAAGGCCTAGCACTCATTAACACTGAGTTAATGGCGGTTAGGAAGCAGTGACACAAAATCGATTCGTACTAGACATCCTGACAGCCGAGAGAGGGGGCGTCTGCAAAACGTTAGGTAACTCGTGCTGTATTAATGTTCCTGATGAGTCCCAAAATATTACTGGTTTAATAAATGTTATGAAAGCAACTAAATGACCGCCTCCACGAGCAGATGACTCCTCCTCCCGATGGCTCACTTCCCTTATGGAGGATGGATGTAATAGACCCGTATCATTCTACTAGTTGTAGGACTGGTCTTACTCATACGGCTTTGAATAAGACCCTAGTGGTGTACCTGCCTACACCACTTGCTTATAAATGCAGTAGGATACGAAATGTTAAACTATCAGTGGCCCCAAAGAAGGAAGATCTCATTGCTTGTCCACACCCCACAGCGACGTTGACGAATGTGAAGATGGGCTGTGTATCGGGCAAACCAGGGAAATGGAAAAACCACCACAAAGCTTTGTTACAGTTAGGTGGTGTCTGAGGAAATGCTGGTGTTCATAAATTATTTTTGATATATAGCTATCTGGCTTTTTATTTGGTTGTTGTCCTTGTTGTAAAATGACAAAAATTTGGAAAATGCAATGGACAATTAACAAAATTAACATTTACTGTGAAATCTGTCAGCGAATGTTTTGCAAAATGTAATACTTCGTTGAAATATGCAAATACTTTGCTGAATTCTGCGTCGAGGAGTCATCTTGTCTTTGTGGAACTTTGAAAACATTTAACCTGGTCTTGCGAGCAGCCGAGTTCAGAAAAAAAGCTTCGGAAATCATAAAGACAATTATGTCCAAGGCATGGGAATGAGAAAATATGAGCTCGAATGTTTCCCTACACTTGTCCATGAGCATGTGATAAGAATAGTAGAACACGAATATGTGAATTTTGTTCGCAGCCCTTATATAAGGCACTTTTACCAAGTATGTTGGCCGCTCGGCATGCAGAGGTTGAAATATAAAGCCTTTCCTTTGCTCTTGCTAGAAGTTGATTCGAGTCGATTAAATTTCCACGACAGGTGTCAGGGTGTCAGGCAGTGGGAGAATTGTTGGGTATCAGTAAATGGGAGAATTGTTGCACAATGCCATTACATTGGAAAATTAGTACAAATTGCCAATTCATTAGAGAATTTTAGCAGAACACCTCTACATGGAAGAATAGGGGCAGGGAATCATTGAGAAGGAACAATTTTGCAAGCAGCATTAAAGTCGAGATTCCAGTCCGCCCACCAATAAATGAAAACAAATACTTTGGAGCAGGGAAGCCAATACGTTGAGGAAGTGTATCAGGATACAACGCAATGGGACAATTGACGCAGGGCATCAATAATGGGAGAGTTGGTGCCGATGTGACAAAAGTAGAGAATTGGTGGAAGACGTGGGAGAACTGGTGCTGAATAATATTAAATGTGGTGGAGGTGCAGTTGCTGATGAAAAGAAGATTCTTGCAGGATTCGAAATTGGGAGAGTGGTGCACGGAAGTGAAGCTGTATTTGGGACAATTGTTGCACGAACCACAAAATGGAAAAATTGCACAGTGGAACTTTAACAGCGAATTGGGGTATGGCACCACTATCTCAGAGAGTCAGAGTGGCGTTCCCCACACTGGGAGAAGTTGGTTTGGTTATCAATGAACATGAGAATTGTTTCAGGGTAATATTGAATTCGAGAATTGGTGTGGCATACTTAAAGCATGCAGAGTTGGAACAGAGCACAGTTAAATGGGAGAACACGGGCAGGAATCAGTAAGTCGGAGAAATGTTGTAAAGTGCAGGAAAGTGGCCATTCGATGCAGGGTGCCAATAATGAAAAAAACTTTGAGCAGTGCACCATGATGTGGAAGATGTATGTCAGGAAACAGCAAAACAGGAGAGTTGGGGCAAGGCAACACTCAGTGGGAGAGTTTCTTCAGTTCATGACGAAAGGGTGGATTAGCGCAGAATTTGTCAATTTGAGAATTTGATGCAGTAAACGCCAAAATTGGAGAATTACAGCAGTGGTCCACGACATTGGAGAATCATTGCAGCTGCATAGTTAATGGAAGAAGTGGTGCGGAGTGGACCTAAATTAGATATTTGGTTCAAGTCACCATTAAAATGTAGAATTCGAGTAGGGCACTCCTAAATGCGAGATTTGAACTCGGGCATCAGAAAATGAGAGAATCATACTGGGATATGAGGAAATGGCAGAATTAGTATTGATATATGAAAAAGGAGGAGAATTCAGTGTAGGAGTATGAGGAAATGGGAGAATAAGTATAGGGGTATGAGTAAATGGAGCTGCAACAAGAACTCACGGCTCTTAAACTCAATTCCCTGTTAATGAAAGCCAAAAACACCATATGCTTTCTTAACAACCCTGTCCACCTGGGTGGAAAGTTTAAGGGATCTATGTACCTGCACAACAAGATCCCGCTGTTCCTCCCCATGGCCAAGAATGCTGCCTTTAGTCCTGTACTCAACTTTCAAGTTCGATCTTCCAAAATGCATCACCTCGCATTTATCCAGTTTGAATTCCATCTACCACCTCTCAACCCATCTCTGCATCCTGGCAATGTCGTGCTGCAGCCTGCAACAGTCCTGTATACTATCAATGATACCTCCAACCTTTGTGTCCTCTGCAAACTTGCTAATCCATCCTTCAATCTCCTCATCCAAGTCATTAATAAAAATTACAACGAGTAGAGGCCCAAGAACAGAGCCTGTGGAACACCATTCACCAGTGACTTCCAGGCCGAATATTTTCGTTCCACAAACACTCGCTGTCTTCTGTCGACCAGCCAATTCTATATCCAGACAGCTAAATTGACCTGTATCCCATTCCTCCTGACATTATGAACGAGCCTACCATGGGGAATCTTATCAAATGCCTTGCTGAAGTCCAGATACACAACATCCACCGCTCGAACCTCATAAACGTTTCTAGTAACATCCTCAAAGAACTCAATAAGATTTGTGAGGCATGACCTGCCCCTCACAAAGCCGTGCTGACTGCATTTAATCAAGCCATGCTCTTCCAGATGGTCATAAATCCTATCCCTCAGAATCCTTTCGAACATCTTGTAGACGACAGACGTGAGACTGACTGGTCTGTAATTGCTGGGGATTTCCCTATTTCCTTTCTTGAAGAGAGGAATTACATTTGCCTCCCTGTCATCCTCAGGTACGAATCCAGTGGAGAGTGAGAATGCAAAGATCTTCGCAAGTGGCGAAGCAGTCACATTTCTCGCTTCCCAAAGCAGTCGAGGACAAATCTGGTCTGGCCCTGGCGACTTGTCAGTCTTCATATTTGTCAAAGTTTTCAGCACATCAGCTTCCTCAATCTCTATCTGTTCCTGCATGCACACCTGCTCCTCAATGGTTTCATTCACTAAAAAGTCCTTTTCGTTCGTAAAGACAGAAGCAAAAAAACTCATTTAGAGCTTTCTCTACTTCCCCAGACTCTATCCACCAGTTCCCTAAGCTATCCCTGATCGGCCATACTCTTTCTTTGATCATTCTCTTATTCCTCAAATATGTGCAAATGCCTTTAGATTCTCCCTACTCCTTCCTGCCAAGACTTTTTCCTGCCCCCTCCTGGATCTCCTCAGACCAATTTTGAGCTCCTTCCTCGCCTGCCTGTGATCGTCTAGAGCTGAGCAAAACCCTTCCTTCCTCCACCTTACGTAAGTTGCCTTCTTTCTTTTGACGAGAAGCTCCTCCGCTCTCGTCATCCAAGGTTCCTTTATCTTACCCCTTCTTGCCTGACTCAAAGGAACACATTTGTGTATCACTTGCAACAACTGTTCCTTAAACAGTCTCCACATATCTTTCGTGCCATTTCCATGGAACAATTCCTCCCAGTCCATGCTTCGCAACACAGTATGATAGTATCATAGTTTCCTTTTCCACAATTAAATATCCTTCCATTGTGCCTGCTTCTCTCCTTCTCCATGGCTATGTAGAAGATGAGGCAGTTGTGGTCACTATCACCAAAATGATCTCCCACCGCAAGATATGACACCTGCCCCAGCTCATTGCCGAGCACCAAAACCAAAATGGTCTCTCCCCTCGTCGGCCTGTCAACGTACTGAGTTAGGAAACCCTCTTGAACACACATTACAAAAACAGCTCCTTCCAAATCCTCTGCTGGAAGGAAGTTCCAATCAATATTGGGAAAGTTAGTCACCCATTACAACTACCCTATTCCATTCACACTTTTCCAAAATCTGCCGACCAATGCTTTCTTCAATCACCCTGCTTCTATTGGGGGGCCTGTATTTAACCCCTAGTGAGGTGATTGCTGCCTTACTGTTCCTAATTTCCACCCATAATGACTCAGTAGGCAGACCATCCTCGATAATGTTAACTTCTGTAGCTGTGAAACCCACTCTGATGAGTAGTGCTACACCCCCTCCTCTTTTTCCCTCCTCCCGATTCTTTTTTAAATGTTCTAAACTCTGGAACATCCAGCAACCATTCCTGCCCCTGAGAAACCCATGTCTCTGTTATGGCCACAACATCATAGCTCTAAGCTCATCACTTTTATGTACATTTCCCCAGTATTACCGAGCACAGTGACTCCGCTTTGGGGGAGGGGGCTGGGATGGGGAATTGTGTCTCAGTGGTTAGCATGGTTGTTTCACAGTACCAGGGACCCGGATTGGTGGACAGGGGGAGGGGGAGGGTGCATGGTGTCTCAGTGGTTAGCACGGCTGTCTCTCAATACCAGGGACCCAGTTTGGGGGGAGGGAGAGGGGGGCATGGTGTCTCAGTGGTTAGCACGGCTGTATCACAGTACCAGGGACCCGGTTTGTGGGGGAGGGGGGTGCATGATGTCTCAGTACCAGGGACCTGGTTTTCGAGGAGGGGGTCCTGGTGTCTCAGTGGTTAGCATGGCTGTCCCACAGTACCAAAGACCCGGTTTGGGGGGAGGGGGAAGGGGGCTTTGTGTCTTAGTGCTTAGCACGGCTGTCTCACAGGACTAGGGATCTGGTTTGGGGGGGATGGGGAGGGGGCATTTTGTATTAGTGGTTAGCACGGCTGTCTCACAGTACCTGGAACCCGGTTTGTGGGGTAGGGGGAGGGGGCATGGTGACTCAGCGGTTAACACGGCTGTCTCACAGTACCAGGGAACTGGCTTGGTGGGAGGGGGAGGGGACATAGTGTCTCAGGGGTAAGCAAGGCTGTCTCACAGTACTAGGGACCCGGTTGGAGGGATGGGGTGGGGAATTGGGACATGGTGTCTTAGTGGTTAACACGGCTGTCTCAAAGTACCAGGGAATCGGTTTGGGGGGAAGGGAGGGGGGCATGGTGTCTCAGAGGTGAGCACGGCAGTCTCACAGTACCAGGAACCCGGTTTGAGGAGAGGGGAGGGGGGCATGGTGACTCAGGGGTGAGCACGGCTGTCCTACAGTACCAGGGACCCGGTTTGGGGAGAGGGGGAAGGGGGCTTGGTGTCTCAATGCTTAGCACGGCTGTTTCATAGTACTAGGGACCTGATTTGGGGGGAGGCAGAGGCGGTGCATGGTGTCTCAGTGGTTAGTACGGCTGTCTCACAGTCCCAGAGACCCGGTTTGGGGGAGAGGGGGAGAGGGGCATGGTGTCTCATTGGTTAGGACGGCTGTCTCACAGTACCAGGGACCCATTTTCGGGGGGATGGGGAGGGGGGTCATGTTGTCTCAAGTGATTATCATGGCTGTCTCACAGCACCAGGGACACGGTTTTGGGGGAATGGGCTGGGGGGCATGGTGTCTCAGTGGCTAGCACGGCTGTCTCACAGTACCAGGGACCCGTGTGGGGAGGTGGAGTGGGGCATGATGTCTCAGTGATTAGCACTGCTGTCTCACAGTAACAGGGACCTGGTTTTGGGGGAGGGGGAGGAGGACATGGTGTCTCAGTGGTTAGCACTGCTGTCTCACAGTACCAGCGACCCCGTTTGGGGGGGAGGTGGAGAGGGATATGATATCTCAGTGGTTAGCACAGCTGTCTCACTGTACCTGGGACCCGATTTGTGGGGAGAGGGAGGGGGGCTGGTGTCTCACTGTCTTTGACATCTTCCAAAACCTTTCTCCAAACATCTTAAAATTATGCTCACCACGTGACAACCATTTCCGCCCTTGGAAGAAGAATCTGGCTATTTCCTCTGTCTGTAACTCTCACCATCTTGTTCAGCTCTATCAAGTTACCTCTCATCCTTCTTTTCTCCAATGAGAAAAGTCATCGCTCCCTCAAACTTTCTTCATAAGACAAGCCCTCTAGTCCAGGTAACATTCTGGTAAATCTCCTCTGCACCCGCTCTAAAGCTTCCTAATCCTTTCTGTAATGAGGCGAACAGAACATTTCCAATGTGGTGTCACCAGAACTTTGCAGACCTGCAGCATAATCTTGCGGCTCTTCAACTCAGTCCCCCTGCTAATTAAAACCAACACACCATACCCCTTCTTAACAACCATATCAACTTAGGTGGCAAATGAGAGCCCTGCAGACATGGACTCCAAGATTCGTTTGTTCCTCCACACTGCTATGAATCCTACATTTGACCAAGAAATCTGCATTCAACTTCGACTTCCAAAATGAATCCTTTCACAAAATAGGAAATGGGAACAGAATTAGGCCATTTAGCCCCTTGGATCTGCTGTGCCGTGTGATCACAGTAAAGGTGTTTCTCAGTCACATTCTCCTGCCTTCACCAACTGACCATTGATTCCCTTAGTCATGAAAAACATACTTATCCCTATCTTAAAGAAAACTCGGTGTCTGTGTGCAGGAATGTGCATGTGTTTGTGTGTAAGTGTCCATATCGGTATGTATGTGTGTTCTGTGTTTAATGTGTCTATGTATGTTTGTGTGCATCTCTGTGAAATGATGGCTCTGTGATTTTGGGGATAAATCCATTGAAATTGAGATAAACCCTTACTCCCCTCTTCCACCTCTATGTCTGTCCCTGTTAAGTTTATAGTAATACAATGCCACCCTCTGCTGGTCTCCCCATGCCACTGCACAAGTGTCAGTTTTTTTTTCTATCAGAGTCCATCAAATATTGTGTATCTCTCACATTGCACGGCTGTTTGGTTTTGCAAATATCTTTGGATGCACAGAACAGTTTTGTCTGATACCTAGATATATTACCATCACCACGGGGTCAGTTTCAGGACTTTTCAAACATTTCTCACTTACACCTTGTTGGGGTGAATTATAAAATATTTCAATTTAAATAAAATGTAATAAATTCATCGCATCACCTTATAGATGACTTGGTCAGAGTTGCTTGGATGCAGTTGCAGTGGAAATATTTTTTAAGGTGTACACTCTGTGTAAGGAATAATCTTCAAAGGCAAATCACTTTCACATTGCAGAGAGAGTACATATATTATTCAGGAGCATTCGCCACTCAGTGTCCGCAGTACAATTATGATCCTCCCTATAACCAACTGTGTGTGTGTGTGTGCATGTGCAGATGGTGCTGTCAGTTTGGATGCTGCTATGATCTACCTACCTCTCCCCACTTCCTAGACTGAATCCCTTATGGTTTTCTCCCTCCACTGCTATCAATGCAGTAGAGTGTGAAGGACAGCAGAGGCGGACATTGCATAACTTTAACCACCACAGAGGCTGGCAGATCCGCTGTGCACACGGATATGCACAGAGACACGCAGATACACAAAGATATGCATATAGTTACACAGGCACACATAGAAATTGGTGCAGTCACACAAATACTAAAGCACACTGAGAGAAATGCCAATACACTGATGCATGTGCACACGCAGATATACAGACATCAGTACAGACCCACCACAAACACTGACACATTGACTTTTATACAGACATGCAGAATCTGCCAGTATTTATTTTTCGCGTGGTGTCTTCCTCAATATTTCACTCGATCGTGTGGTGTGTGCCAAAATTTCTGTTGATCCCTTGGGATTCCTCTGCATCCTCATTATAGCTTCTCGACCTTTCCTATAACAAGGCGACCAGAACTGAACACAATGTTCCAAGTGTGCTGTTACGACACAGTAATGAACCCATTTGTGAATTAAACCAAACACCCAGAAAAGCTAACCTTGCCTTATAATCTGTTAAAGCACCCACCCTCCTCCTCTAACCAAAAACAAAGTACCTGTGCCACAGCTTGGAAAGGTAACGAGTTTTTTTATTCCTTATGTTTTTTTCAACAGTCTCTTTGGGAATTTAGACCAGTAGGAATGGAGGTGAGGGCAATTGAATGTTCCTCCTGCAGAATTTGGGAAGTAAGGGTCACCACCAATGTCCCTGCTTACATCTGCTGGAAGTGCACCTGACTCCTTGAAAACCGCGTTAGGGAATTGGAGCTGGAGCTGCGGGAACTTCGGATCATTCGGGAGGCAGAGAGGGTTATTGAGAGGAGTTACAGGGAGGTAGTCATTCCTCAGGTACGAGAAAAAGGTAAATGGGTTACAATCAGGGGACAGAAAGGGAACCGGCAGGCAGTGCAGGGATCCCCTGTGGCCATTCGCCTCAACAATAAACATACCATTTTGGATACTATGGGGGGGACTTACCAGGGGAAAGCCGTGGGGTAGAGGGATCTGGCACAGCGTCTGTCCCTGCTGCTCAGAAGGGAAAGGGGAAGAGGAGCAGAGCAGTAGTCACTGGGGACTCCATAGTTTGGGGGACAGATAGGAGGGTCTGTGGAGACGAGACTCACGGTTGGTGTGTTGCCTTCCAAGTGCCAGAGTTCGTGATGTCACTGATCGTGTTTTTGGGATCCTTAAGGGGGAGAGGGAGCAGTCCCAAGTCGTGCTCCACATAGGCACCAACGACATAGGTAGGAAGAGAGACGGGGATTAAAGGCAGAAATTCAGGGATCTAGGGTGGAAGCTTAGAGCTGGGACGAACAGAGTTATTGTCTCTGGTTTCTTGCCCGTGCCACGTGCTAGTGAGGCAAGGAATAGGGAGAGAGAGAAGGTGAACACGTGGCTGCAGGGATTGTGCAGGAGGGAGGGTTATGGATTCTTGGATAACTGGGGCTCTTTCTGGGGTAGATGGGACCTCTACAAGCAGGATTGGCTTCATCAGAACTAGAGGGGTACCAATATCCTGGGGGGGAGTGGAATTCGCTAAGGCTATTGGGGTGGATTGAAACTAATCCAGCAGGCGGATGGGAACCAAAATTGTGGTTCAAGCATAAAAAGGGTTGAGAGTGGGGAGGTCTAAAATCAAGTTTCAGGGACGCAAGATGGCACCGGCAAGCAAGACGTTGGTTTGAAGTGTGTCCACTTCAACGCCAGGAGCATCCGGAATAAGGTGGGTGTACTTGCAGCATGGGTTGGTACCTGGGACTTCAATGTTGTGGCCATTTTGGAGACATGGTGAGAGCAGTGACAGGAATAGTTGTTGCAGGTTCCAGGATTTAGATGTTTCAGTAAGAATAGAGAAGATGGTAAAAGAGGGGGAGATGTTACATTGTTGGTCATGGACAGTATTGCAGTTGCAGAAAGGATGTTTGAGGACTCGTCAACTGAGGTGGTATGGGCTGAAGTTTGAAACAGGAAAGGAGAGGTCACCCCGTTGGGAGTTTTCTATCGGCCTCCGAATAGTTCCATATATGTAGAGGAAAGGATAGCAAAGATGATTCTCGATAGGAGTGACAGAGACAGGGTAGATGTAATGGGGAACTTCAAATTTTGAAATATTGAACGGGAACACTATAGTGCTTTGTCAGATTTTGTCCAGTGTGTGCAGGAGGTCTTCCTGACACAGTATATAGACAAGCCAACAAGGGGCGAAGCCACATTAGTTTTGATACTGGGTAATGAGCCTGGTCAGGTGTTAGACTTGGAAGTAGGTGAGCACTTTGGTGATAGCAATCACAATTCTGTTACGTTTACTTTAGTGATAGAAAGGGATAGGTGTATATCACTGGGTAAGAGTTACTTCTGAGGGAAAGGCAATTACGATGCCATTAGGCAAGATTTAGGAGTCATATGATGGGGAAGGAAACTGCTGGGGTAGGGGACATTAGAAATGTGGAGCTTATTCAAGGAAAAGCTACTGTGTGTCCTTGATATGTATATACCTGTCAGGCAGGGAGGAAGCTGTAGAGTGCGGGAGCGGGAGCGAATGAAGTGGAATCTCTGGTCAAGAGGAAGACGGTGACTTATGTTAGGATGGGATGTGAAGGCTCAGTTAGGGCCCTTGACGGTTACAAGGTAGCCAGGAAAGACCTCAAGAGAGAGCTTTGGAATGCTTTGCCTGCAACAGTAGTAGTTTCACCAACTTTAAGCACATTTAAGTCGTCATTGGACAAGCATATGGACGTACATGGAATAGTGTAAGTTAGATCGGCTTCAGATTGGTATGACACGATGGCTCAACATCGAGGGCTGAAGGACCTGTACTGCGCTGTAGTGTTCTACGTTCTATGTTACCCTACCTCCTCCGACTCCTGGCGCAAGTTCCCTCCACTATCATGATGAGCCCTACCCTCACGAAAGCTATCATCTTGTTCCTCACAAAAGTATAGAACATCTTAAGTTTTACTTTAATCATATTCACCAAGTCTTTTTCATGCCCGCGTCTCGCTCTCCTGAGATTATTCTTCACTTCCTTCCTGACTACCTTGTAACCCTCGAGAGCCCTGTCTGATCCTTGCCTACTTAACCCGAAGTCATTTTCCTCCTTCCTCTTGACATATTCTGCATCCATTGATACAATGGATATATGGAGCTGCAAATGGATTGGAGCTGCACATCCCGTCACTTCCAGCATGGGCTGCAGGTTTCCCCTCACTGGGCAGTGATCTAACACAGTGTTACTGAACAATGTACTGGGGTGGTGTACACAGTCCTACATGCTGGTAGGGTAACCGCTCTTGGTTTACAGATCCATGCCCTGGGGTGGTGTACACATCTCTACATGCTGGGAGGTTAAATGCTCCTGGTTTACATGACAATTCACTGCTGTTCACTGCACAGCTCCCAGTGCTGGAGAGGCAGTTCATGGACTGGTGTGGTCTGCACAGATTGCTGGGTTGTATTGAGCAGTACACTAGCCTGGTCTGAACACTGCTACATGCTGCACAGATATATCATCTGGATTATGGTGTCTGATTCTGTGACATGGATTTCAGCTGATTTGTCAGCACATTTACTTTATATTTTTATTTTTGTTATTGGACCTAAGAAAGTACTACTCATCCAGTTAATGCCATTTGTCTGAGAAAAGCCATATTTACTGAACTTGTCGATCAAGTAATCATCCAATTATAACATGAATATCCGTCCTTCTATACCTTAACCTGGCCGTTGGTGCTCATGTCCCTCGAATCCGGGGGAAATCATTATGAAGCTCAGAAACAATGTGCAAAACGTATGGCTCGTGGTCTCCTGTACACCCCGGCTGTGGGTCACATTTGGATCCCTAGTGTATCGAGAGCTGGCATTGCGAAGCTCAGAAACAATGAAACGGTATGTGTCAGACTGCTGTTCACTTACCAGTGTGTTCCATGTGGTGCTCCATGGACAGGGGTGTGTGTGTGCTGGACTGTTGTTCACTTTCCGGTCTGTCCCATGTGGTACCCCATGGCCAGTGATGTATGTGTTTGGCTGCTGTTCACTGCCTGGTGTGCACCATGTGGTACTCCATTGACAAGGGTGTATGTGTTTGACTGTTGCTCACTTCCTGGTGTATCCCAGGTACTGCTCCATGGGCAGGGGTGTGTGTGTTTGTCTGCTGTTCACTTCCCGGTGTGCCCCATGTGGTGCTCCATGTTGGACAGGGGTTCCGGCAGCTTTAGACACGCCTTTGGACCTTGGATTGTGTGTGTCCACTGAACCCCTGTGCTTGTCCCTCTCAGATGATTGTGTAGTCAGTCACACGAGGAAACCTCTCGAGTATAATTGTAAAAGAGCAGGCATCTAACTTGTAGTTGAGGGGCTTCTGACTGACTCCTGTTTTTGAAACATTAGTGGAGGTGAATGGATGGTTTGCTAGAGGTTGTGCTGTGACCCGCCTCAGACATTCAGGGAGACCTGAGGATTTGGTAACCCAACTCGGGATGGAGCATAGGGACTGTAGTTACAACACTTGCGTCTGTAAGATGAACAACAAATGGAGCAGAGGCTGCACAGAGAGGAAGAACTGAAACCACAGAGTGAGTGTGCTTGGGGAAAGGGATCTGCTGTATCCACACCAGGTTTTCCAGGAACTGCTTCCCAAGTTACATTTAACTCAGGAGCAGAGTGTGCGCGGACACTGATTGAAAAAGGAGCTGGTCACAGAGTGGTGTCACTTCCTTCAACACGATCTGCATCTTCACACCAGGGGGAGGACGGTGCTGCCAGGGTCACTGTTTCACTCAGCTTCTATGATCCCCAACTTGCCAGGCAGGAGTGGTTGACAGATCCATCATCTCCCAGTATGCCAACGTCAACATCACCATTTGGAGACAGAGGATATATATGGTGGTTGAGAGCAATGGGGTCCCTGGGAACATCAGGGAGATGAAGCAACACTTCCCGTGTCTGATCGGGTCAGAATGAACCCTCCAGTATACACTGCATCACTAAGTCCTGTAGTATTTTTCCGTTTCAGTAACATTCTCCCTACCATTCTTCCTAAAGAAAATGACAGACTATATATTATCTTTAATCCCATTTGCTAAACTTTTATCCATTGACTTCACCTGTCAATATCCAATTACAGACTCTCCACCTTCCCTCGATAATTTAGTTTCCTGCTTATCTTAGTTTGATAGGCATACATAGTTACAGTACATTTGTTCCACTCCTCCTGATCATTGATACAGATTGTAAAGAGCTGTGGACCCAGCCCTGGTCACTGTGTGACTCCACTATCAAACTGAGTAAGGCGGATTTATCCGAAGTTCCTGCTTCCTGTCTGATCACCAGTCCTCCCCCATTTATATGTAACACATTCAAAGGGCTGAATAAGAACGAGGAGCATCAATTCGGCAATTCAGCCCCTCAGGCCTCTTCCGACATTGAATAAAATCATAGCTAATGTCATTGCAGCCTCAGTTCCACGTTCCTGTCTGCTCTCCATATTCCTTCAAATACTGAATATCCCAGCACCTACTGCACTCTGGGGCAGTAAATTACACAGATTCCCAACCCTGTGACAGAAGTATGTTCTCCTCAGCCCTGTTTCATTTCTCCCCCACCTCATCCTAAAACTATCGTTTTAGGGTCATTCGAGATTGTCCCACATGAGGAAATATCAACTTCACATCAACATTGTCAATCACCTTTAACATCGTCCAGACCTCTGACATCTCCTCTCATTTTTCTATACTGTAGGCAGTGTTGGCCTGAACTGCTCAATCTCTCTTCAGAGGACAATCTCCTCATCTCTGGAGTAAATCGAGGAAACCACTTCTGAACTGCCTCCATGGCAAATACATCCCTCCTACAGTCAGGACACCAAAACTGCACACAGTACTCAGTTGTGATCTCACCCCTCCCTCCCGTTATAATCCATTGTTTTAGAAATAAATGCCAAAGTTGCACTTGCCTTTCTCATTATCTGCTGTACCTACATCGGAGTATTCTGTAGTATGGACGCGGACAGCCAGATCCCTCTGTACCTAATCATTCGGAAGTCTCTCTCCATTTGGATAATAATTTGCCTTTCTGCTACACTGATCCAAACGGATACACTCATACTTCTCGTTGTTCAGTTTCTTCTATCAAATGTTGCCCCAACCTATCCATATACATTTTCTAACTTTCTTGCATCTTAATTGCAATTTCTCACCTGAGTTAGTGTCATCTGTTAATTTGGTTATAACATATTCTATCCTCTCAACTATTTTAGACTATAGATTGTAAATAGTTGGGGCCTGTTGATCAAGACATATGGTTTCCTAAAAGTTGAATTTTGCCAACAGAATATGACCCATATCTTTCCATCTCACTGCATTGTGTTGCCTCACCAAGCCTCTATCCAAGCTGATAAATTACTTTTAATCGTAAGCAATCTTATTCTGCAGATTAATCATTTGTGCAGATCTCGTCAATGCCTTCTGGAAGTCCAAATATTTCATCTCTAGGATCCTCATGATTAAAATCATGTTGATTCTGATAGATTGTGGTTTGACTTTTCAAATTTCTTGTCATTAATTCCTGAATAATCGATTTTAACAATATTTCTTAAATTTCAACAGTTTTCTCACTACTATATATTCCATCGTGACGGTGATAATTCTAAATTCTTACCTCTCTATAATCTCTTTGTTTGCTCCAATCCTGTATAATTGGCACATGGCGTGAAATGACCTGCTCTGATTGCTCTGTAAGAGGTCGGAGCCGCTGAATGGACTCATTCTCTTCCTTGTGCACAACGTCGGTGGGCTGATGTCTTTCTGGTGTTCCACATCACCATCTTGATGGTCTGCCTGTCCTCCTCCTGTTGATGCGTAAGAGCCGTGAGGGCTTATGTGATCTTCCTGTTGCTGTATAACAGTTTTAGGGGTTGAAAAAACCCTCTCATATTCCTCCATCACAGGCTGGAGATACTGAACGGTCTCTCCTGCATCCCTGATATAGGACTGAGGGAATGATTGGCCTTCCTCTGTTCCCATACACAAGACACATGAGGTAAACGTCTTCCTCCTTTCCCATAAGAAATCTTATAGGTTGCATCCTTCTCCAATTCCCGTGCAACAGGCTCGAAAGGACTGAATATCCTCCTGGTATCTCAGTGCACCAATCTCCAGTCCCTGTGTGACCTCTTCCAGTTCCTATGTTACAGACTTGAGGAGGCTGAATAGACTGATCCTTTTGCTGCATAACAGGATACTGGTGTTGCATGGCCTACTCTGGGCCCAGTGTTATCGATTCGAGTCGCTGACTGGCCTCCTCCTCTAACGGTATATCAGGCTCCAGGGTCTGAATAGCCTCTTCCTGTACTGGTGTAACAGGGTCAATGTCCTTCGAGACACTACCTCCTAAAAAATGACAGAAGGTGCTGACCGAGTGAGTCCCGTACTCTGAAGCACTCTCGTCTCCATATCTGACTTACAGAGATGAACCATTAATATAGACTTTTTCTGTATAAAGTCCTGAAGCTGAAAGTAACAAAAGAGGTCCCTCCCAGATACCTCATATTCCTGGCTCAGCTACTCAAAATTCATCATGACCTCCCCTTCAAAAAATTCTCCCAAACAGGAAACTCATCTGGACTCCCAGAGCCTAAAGCCAGAATTCATCAATCCCGGCTGGAATCCTGCAAATCCTACAATGGGAGTGAAAGCCAATGTTTTTGTTTTGTAAAGTGCCCTCAACTTGTCCCATCATTCTCCATGCTTTCACTGTGTTAAGGACAATCGGTTTCTGCAATTCTCCATAACAGTCCTCACATTATCTATGAACAAGATTAATGAGGGGACGTTTTGACTGGAAGGCCTGGATGTCGAGCCAAATTGACCATGGGCCCTGACAAGCCCAATCAGCCACATCGGATAGCAAGGAACTTTGTTGGTATTTCTTAAAGTCTGGAAAATCGACACGCCCCCCCATTCACTGTGGAAGCTGCAATTTGCCCAGCTTAATAAGAGGCCATCTGTGATGACAGATGAGAGATCAAAGCCAACTGTTAAGCCTCCACAGCACCTGTCTGGGCAGCGTCAAAGGGAGCATTGGCATGGGGTATCATAAACAAGGAAGGACATTCATTGTAACCAGAGCTAACCAAACAAGATATTGGAAGATTCTGTCTTATCTTCTCTAGCAACTGCACGAAGTTAGCTTTATGTAATTGATCAAAGGCTTGGATGATAAAAATACCTAAACCTTCTTGTGACTATCTGGAAGGGAATCAGATTCCACCCCAACAGGGATGGCCTCCGATTTCATAAAATTGATTTTATACCCTGAGAAAGATCCAAATAAATTAATCATTCATATTAAACAGGACACAGATATCATTGGGTTTGTTCGAAAGAGAGGAACGCCATCTGCTTAAAGGGTGGTCCTCTTTCACAAAGGAGAAAGTGCGGACTGCAGATGCTGGAGATCAGAGCTGAAAATATGTTGCTGGAAAAGCGCAACAGGTCAGGCAGCATCCAAGGAGCAGGAGAGTCGACGTTTCAGGCATGAGCCCTTCTCCTGCTCCTTGGATGCTGCCTGACCTGCTGCGTTTTTCCAGCAACACATTTTCAGCTCTTTCACAATGGACCTTTAAAGCCAGCATTTTCGACAAAATGTTAAAGTCCACATTTAATAATGATATAGACATATACAAAGTGCAATCCTCTGGGACTTTCCCTCTCTTGAGAATAAGGTAAATAATTTCTTCTTTCAGAGAAGATGGCAGGCAGTCCTGACTGTACAAATAATTGTACATCACCAACATTGGCCCAGCCAGCATGTCTATGAACTCTTTCTAAATCTCACTCCGAAAATCCATCTGGGCCAGGGGCTTTACCACTCTGGAGCTGCCTCACTGTCTCTTGCATCTCTCGGATTGTCGGAGGGGAAATGTAAAGAGACGCCTGCTCTGAACTTACACCTGGGAGGTCCATGGTCTTAATAAAGGACTCCATCATCGCCAATCACTCCTCCCAGTCCGCTGACAGGATAAACCCAGAGTAAAACTTCCTCAACTCTGCATTTTTTGGGGGGATCGTGGGTGATAATAGCAGCAATCTTCTTTCTAGCCAAGTATGCCTAATATCTACTTGGTTGTCACCATGCTCGAATAACTTCTCTTTCGCAAAGGAAATCTCTCTCTGTGTTGTCTGGGTGAGTGCGGCATTCAGAGCAGTCCGGAGGGCTGTAATCTGCTGCGATTAAGTTACAGACGGTCTGACAAAATATGGTGCCTCAGCTCTCTTCAGCCGAGCCTCAAGCATACGCTGCTACTCTCTCTTCTGCCGCTTCTGAGTCACCGAGTAAGAAATAATCAAACCCCTTGGCAGTCTCCCAGAGCACCGTCGATTACTGGTCGTACACAAGTTAATGTTCCAAAAACATTCAAGTTCCCCCGAAAAATACTCAATGAATTTGCTATTCTTCAGGAGGAAAGGATCCACGTGCCAGTGCCGTGAGCCCGTCCCATCGCCACCATCCTTGATCTCCATGTACACTGCCACATGATCAGAAATGGCTACGTTCCCAATTCTATAGGACAGCACTGAATTTAAAAAGACCAATGGGGCATACAACATGTCAATCCTAGTATAGCATTTATGTGGGTTAGAAAGAAAGGTGAAGTCCCCATCTTCAGGGTGAAGGCATCTTACACATCCACCAACCCAGCTACCTGTTCAGGTCCACCAGCTGCCTGGGTGGTGGGGAAATACCCACGAGACCCCTCGACATCCTATCCACCTCGGGGTCTATACGTCAAGGAAAGTCTCCCCTTAATTGTATGACCTTGTGAGCGCATCTAAGTGAAATTTGAGGGGGGTGTGCTGGGGGCAATATTTTTCAAGGTCAAGTATTCCTCTCGATGTATTAAAGCTTTAAGGATCAGAGACCACCCACATTCATTCTTAATTTGGTCAAACAACTGAAGTAGAAGGTTCTTATGAATGAGTATAGCTACTCCTCTAGTTGTTGAATTAAAGGATAAAAATCACCCCTCTGAACCTTCCCTGCTGGAACGTTAAATGCTCCTTATCGGTGAGATGTGTTTCCTGCAGCAAGGCGACATCAGCCATTTCATTTTCTTCTATATTTTTTCTCTTAATCGATGAATGGCTCCCTTTAACATTCCAGGTGCACCATTTAAATAAGCGGTTAGCCGTAACCATCTGAAGCAGCCCATGACCCACTGGGAGAAGAAACCCATTTATAGCGCGCTGAGTAAAAGCTGTAAACAGTTCGTATAAACATGAAAATATAACGACAAAAACAACCAAATCAAAACCTCTAACAACTACTTCTACAATGAACCAACATGGAACACAAATAAGCAGAGACTTTCCCCCTTGCCCACAGGGGACGCTCATACAAACCACTAATCCCCCATGGCTCCTCCTAGCTGAAGCCGCTCCCAACCCAGACAAAACAAAGTTAAAAAACGTTACACTGGTCTTACAACAATAAAATTCAAAGAAGGCATTCAACCCCATCCCATCCATACCTTCACCCGAGGCAGTCCTGGTGAAACAAAATGTAACCACCCCACCTCCCCAACCCCCTTTCCTATCCCATACTAAGAGAGAGAAACGAAAAGCAAATGATCGAAAAAACAAAGGATAATGGGAGGGGAGGAAGAAAGGAGGAGAGAGAAAAAGGAAAAATGGGACCTCCACATACTAAAAAAAAAACCCAAAATGAGGTAAACCAGGAAAACCCCAGAGAAAACGAAGGGAACACATTTGTCCATATTATTTGAACCAGCCAGTCTATTTTAATGTGTACAGGAAGTCCGTTGCCTTTTCTACTGAGTGAAAATTAAACACAGACCCTCCATGGCTGAAACGTAATGTTGCTTGATATCTTACCAAGTACAGTATATTCAAATCCCTCGGCCTCCCTTTTGCCTTACCAAAGGCTTGCCTCTTGCGGATCACAGCCGTAGAAAGGTCTTAGATCCTTCCGCAGAGCTCCAGAAACTTCCAGCACCTGTTTTTCTATAACATGCTGGATTTGCACAGATTGCATGCAGTGTGGATGAGATTATATTTGTGTTCTGTACTGTTTCAAAGAATAAGAGGTGATGTGAGGGAAACTTAGAAAATTCACCCACAGCAGACTAACTAATACAACGGCATGGAGAAGTGCAGCAGGCAAAGTTAGGAGGAACCCAAGATGTTCGACAAAAACATCATACTGAACATAATAACCAGGGAAAAATTAGGACCCATTTCGAAACCAAGCGGGTAATCAGTATGTGAAACTGGGGAACATTGATAGACTGTGACATGAGAGCTTCATATCTATTTTAGTTAGGTTAAGGAAGATGCAGGTACAGAATTCAAGAAGATGGACTGGGAAGCTCTCGAACAGTTTGATATAAGATGCGAGTTGGGATTGATGGTTTTGGATGATGGAAAGTCCAGCTGAGTTGTATCGCAGGATTCTGTTGGAGACAAGAGAGAAAATGTCCTGACCTAAATGATTCAGTTGAATCTGACCACACAAGGGAGGTGCTAGAGGAGTGGAGAACAGCTATGTGGTCCCAAGTTACTGAGCGAGCAGTCCCACAGCGACCAATGCAGTGTATCAAATTATTTGTGGTATTCATAAATGATGTAAATGTGAATGTGGAGGGGGTGGTGGGGGGTGGGGGCTGAGCGTAATATGTAATTTCGTGTTTGACACAAAGATTGGCCAGGTGGTCGGCAGTGAGGAGGAAGGCCTTATGTTACAGGAAGATACCGGTAGAATGGTCAGATGGTCAGATCAATGACAACAAGGAATGGAACCCTGATAAAAATGAGGTGATGCACTTTGGAAGAAGGAACCAGACAGGGGAGAATTCAATGAATAGCAGAACACTAGGGAGGTCAGAGGGTTTTCTCCACACATCACTGAATGTAACTGGACAGTGTAATAGCCAGTTAAGAAATCACACGGGACTGTAGGCATAGCGTTTATTCATCGAGGCGACATAACATGAGTTAAACATGCCATTGGTTAGGCCACAGATAGAACTGTGGGCAGTTCTGGCAGCCACATTACAGCAAGTGTTTTGGTTTCTCAGTAACATCAGAAGCTATTGGGTCTCCACAGAGTTGGAAGCTTCAGTGGAAGTCTCCTGGCTGCAACTCTGTCTAAATTTTCACTTGATTTGATTTCCCTCCTCAATTGGATATCTGCATTTGAGAATCTATGTCTGATTTTTCCTTTTTGCCAAGTACATGTTTATGGGATATTACTGTATCAGAACACTTAATTATTAGAAGAGTCAAGGCCAACGCCTTCAAGTATTTTTGAGGAGCTCTGCTGTCGTCCATAACACGTGTCTCCTTCTCTTCCTGTGTAATTGGTTGGAGGCATTAAATGGGCTATCTCTACACTTCTCCAATAATGTCATTGAGCTGAATGACTTCCTCATATTCCTGTGAAGCTAGCATGAGGCGCTGAATATTCTCCTCGTTTTAACAGTGGAAACGTGCAGTGACCAGCAGCACTGTTACATGAATGTTACCGATACTTCCAACAACACAAGCCTGAATGTTGTCCAGGTCTTGCTGCACATGGACACAGACTAGTTCAGGAGCTGAAGGGACATTTTTTCTCCTGAATATTGTGTGATCTTCAGTGAACACCCCCACTTCTAATCTTATGGTGTGAGCAAGACATTTATGAAGCAGCTGAAGAAGTTTGTGCTGAGGAAGCTACCTTGAGGATCTTTTTGCGGACATATCCAGGACTGCATGGATTTATGTACATAAACCACAATCATTGTGCTTTATGCTTTAAATCACTCTAACCAGGGAAGTTTACAACTCATTCCCATTAAGTGCGATCCTGCTCAGGTTCCTTGAGACCGTCCTTAGTATAATAATGCCTTGATGTCAGGGCCGGTCACTCTTCCCTGAGCCCTTGTGTTCACGTCTTTTGCTCATATCAATAGGTCACAGTGTGGGGGCAGGGAGAGCTTTTTGACCAGTCAAAGTTGAGTGCTCTGACACGAATTGGACACGAAAGAGGATATTAGATCTTATTGTCGGAGAAGACCTGCTTGTGGGTGGGGCGGAGGGGGGTGGGTGGCTTTTGGATGAATGACATATCCCTGTTTGTGGCCTTCTCACGTTCTATTATTGGGAAGTAGAGGCTGTTATTTTCCGGAAAGCTCTGTCATTGAATATTACCAGATTGTCTGGACCATCTCTGGGTGAGGAATAGGGGCTGCATTCACAGTGAAACTGGGTCTACAACTTGACCAACAAACGAAGCACAAATTGCAGAAAGGGGAAGCTCGGTTCGGAGTGATGAAGACCCTCTTTCACACCACTGCCTGGTTTTTCCTATTACACTTTCCAAACCATCCCAAACTGGGTTTGACAGTTTTGAGCGGCTGAATGGTCTCCTCTGTTTCTGTGAAAGGAGTACGTAGCCTCTAATTGCTCCTGTATAGCAGGTTTGATGAGCTGAATGGAACACAGAAACAAGGAACTGAGGAGCAGGAGTGGGTCATTGGACATTTTGAGCCTTCTCTACCAGGGACAAAGATTGTGGCTGATAAAGTTATGGTCTTAGCTCCACTTCCCTGTCTGTGTGCTATTATCCAAGAATCACTTCTCTGTTCAATATTTAACTACCTCAGCGTTGAATAAATATAAACAAAGAGACATCTCAAACTTGTGGGGAAGAGAATTCCTACTTGAAATGCCTGTTTAGAATTTCTGCTCATCCCTCTTATAGAGTCATAAAGCATGTAAATGTGTAAGTGCTGACCAGATATCCCATTGTGATCGAGTCTGATTTGAGAGCATTTGTCTCATATTCCTCTAAACCTCCTTATTCAAATACCCATCAAGATGCCAGACTCCACCACTTCCTTTGGGAGATAATTCTATATGGATACCTCCCTCTGTATGAAAACATTGCGTCTAATTTCCCTCTAAAATATTTCCCCTTGTACCTTAAAAAGTGAATCCAGTCTGAAAAGCAATCCTCTACAACCTCTGTCTCCTATCTTCAATTTAATTTTGTATTCAATTGGCTTGGGTGCGCTGGTTCCCATGTAACCTAACCTTACTAACTTGCCTAATATGCAGAATCTTGTCGAACAACTTGTTCCAGTCTGTATGGAAAACATCTACAACACTGCCTTCATCAACCTGCTTTGTCATCTCTTTAACAAACTCAGTCAAATTCGTACAACACGATTTCTAATGAAAAGGCCAAGTGGATTATCCCCAGTCAACACTTGCATTTGAAAATGCATGCAATTGGCTATCCCTCAGAATCCCCTCCAACAACTCACCCACCACTGATGACAGGCTCACTGGTCCAGAGTTCCTTGTGTTGTTGGGTAACTGTTTTATTTTCTACTACAATTCTTCAATTGGTCACAGCAAATTATCGCTGTAACCAGGTTGATGATATGGCCAATGTTATAGGTCTCACATTGGGTCAGGATCATCCTCGGAAGAGGTCAGGTTGATTTCCTTCATTTGTTAAAATAACAAATTCATGACGAAAAAAACGTTCCTCAAATTATGATGGAAAGATGAATGTCAAACTGAATAGAAATTTTAAAAATATGTAATTGATATTTCCATTTCTGAAAATACTGAGGAGCACAAACATGTACCATAGACCGTAAATAATTATGATGGACCGTAATTATTTATGACCGTAAATAATTAGAGCAGAGTAAAATGCCATTTGGCCCATCCAGTCTACTGAGCTATTGATCATGGCTGACATGCTTTTCAAGCCAATTCTCCTGCCTTCTCACAACAAGCCTTGATCCCATCATTAAGCATAACTTATCTCGTTATATCCTAAAGATGCTAATGTGTCTGTGTATCCGTGTGGGTCTGTGTGCATGTATTGTCTCTGTGTGTTACCCAGTGTTCTGCCCTGTGCTCCATGTTGGAGAGTGGGGTTTTAGGAGTTTCGAGGCACATCTTTGTAACTTGGTCTGTGCCTATCCATTGAATGCCTGTGTTAATCATTCTCTGCAGCTCATGTGCTCATTAACATGAGGAATCCCCACAAGTTAGTGATTCAGATCAGTCTTCTCACTTGCATTTCACTGACATTTGACTTAACTCTAGTACATTCGTGAAAGTGCTGGGATGGTTTCCTGGAGGCTATGTATTAAACTGCTGTGGAAATTCAGGAAGACCAGAGGCTTTGGTGACCCAACTCTGGATGAAGCATGGCGACTGTAGTTACGGTATCTGGATCTGCAAAATGACCAACAAATGGAGCAGAGGCTGCAGAGAGGGGAATCTCTGTAAAATGGAATGAGAGAATTGCAATCAGATCAGTCATGATTTTGAAGAATGTTGGAGCAGAATTCAATGGCTCGCTCAAACAACTTATTCAGATATTTCTTTTAGTAACACGCCGATTTCCCTTTTGTCCCAGTGCCCCAGACGGGTGGGTAGTGAGTCACCTCCTCCTGTTCCTGGGAAACAGAAATCTGGGGCCTCACTAGCCTCCATGTTTCGCTGTATCCCAGTCTCGAGCAGTTGAGTGACTACCTCCTGTTCCTGTGTCCCAATCTCGAACAGTTGAAAGACTGTCTCCTGTCCCTGTGTCCCAGAATCGAGCAGTTGAGTGACTACCTCTTGTTTCTCCCTGTTCCTGAGCAGCAGATTGAATGTTCTGAATGATGTCACAAGGTTAAGAAAGGACTTGATAACAGGGAATTTCAAACTTGGAGCAGCATTACACAAAGGAATCTAGAAACTTCTCCACCAAACATTTTATGCAGCCCGTCTGTTATTTTATTCCTGCCTCCTTTTATAAACAGGGTGAAACATATACAACAGTGCAGTTTTCTTACAATACTCCCACAAACAGGGAAGACAGATTAAAAAGAGTAAAAGATTTATAGTCTATCCCTCAGCAACCCTCATCCATTCCATCCAAACCAAGGCTGCATAAATCTTTAAACCGTATATTGTAATGAATTTGTGGAGTAAATATCACACTTTAACACTACAGTCACTGACTACAGCCCTGCACCTCTCACCAAGATCTTCTTCAGAAAGCGCACGAGCTGACTGACCACGTGATGCCGATGCAGGATTCCTGTTCTCTCCAACATATTCCCCTCCCGGTTTGAAATTAATTTCCTTCTAAACGTAGACTACAAATCACACATTCAGGCTCAGTTTCAAGGTTTGCAGAGCGGATTATATTTCTGCTTTAGCTGAACACAATGAGGATGCATTTGGCAGACAGAGGAATCCTGAGGCTGGGATTTACTGTTCAGCTGGTGCCAGAGACGGACTCCCATAACAGTGAACGGGAGCTCGCTTTATAAAGAAAGGGGTCCAATTCACTAATTGTGTTGCAGCGAAATTGCGTTTCATAAACACACCTTTACTGGATAACTGCCTGCATATCAAATAGAGGATCAAAATTGATGGACCAACGCGATTACAATCGTTCCTATTTTATATGTTCCTATGTTTAAACATACTAAAGGTTACGACCACTGTGTGGGGAAAACTGAATTGAGGAGTTTTTCACCATGAACTAGAATGGAGGGTGCTCAGTGTGTTGAATGACCTACTCTTTTCCCGATGTTTTTATGCAGTCTGTGGGAGAGCTCTGTAAATCCTGCCACCGGCTCTCAGATGTGAGGAAGGAGGTCTCTGCAGGGTCAACACAGTAGTATTTCCCGTTCTCAAAATACTGAGGCTGGTGCTCGGTGATCTATACGGTTTTATCCTTTAAGACCTCAGAGCAGTTTGATACAATAGAGTGTTTTGATTGTCCGTTTCCGAGACCATTGAGGAGTGTTTCACATGTCTGTGTGTCTGGAGTCACGTTTAGGCCAGACCAGGAAAGCACGGGAGATTCACTTTCTGAAAGGACATTGAGGAAGGAAATTGGTGTTTACAATCGACATTGGCTCCAGGTTTTATTTTTATTTTATTTTATTTTTTATTCGATATTTTAGTAATTATAACGACCACCAGCTGCCACAGCATTAGTCTGGACTGGATTAGTAATCCAGTGACATTTCCACAACAACACCATCTCCACATGGGGACCACACTGAGCTGGTTACTTCTGTGCTGCTTGACACCTCTGTCAAAAAGAACTCCCACCAATGTGACTATCGCGACGGGACCAATGGCGTGGCAAATGGTCAGATTCTAGTTATTCCCTTGTTATGGAATTGGACATAGCTGAGTAATTTTCCAGATTGCCAGGGAGATGTCAGAGTTGGAGCTGGAATGAAACAGCTTCTCCAGGGGCACGGCTTGTTGTGCAGCACAAGTCTTCAGTCCTATTGCAGGAATGGAGTCAGGGCCCATTGCCTTTGTCGTATCTATTGTGTTCAGCTGTTTCTTCATGTCACATACAGCAAATCAGATCGATTAAAGACTGGCATCTGTGATTCTGCGGGCAGCATGGCGAGGGTGAGGTGGATCATCAACTCAACACTTCTGGCTGTGTACGATGCAGATAAAACAATCATGTCTTTTACACTGATGTACAGGGCTGTCCCGTGATATAGGATGGCGATATTTATGGTGTCCTCTCCTCCAGTGAGTTGCTTAATAGTCCATTGACATTTATGTCTGGATGTGACAGCACTGCACAACTTTGATCTGATCTGTTAGTTATGGGATCATTTTGCCCTCTGTATCAGATGTTAGTCCTGCTGTTGCGAATGTAACCAGTCAAAGGCGGTAGCTTTAATGGATTGTCATCAGGTTTAGGTACACATGGTTCTGACTCTATCATGTTCACCCAAACTCGTCGCTGAACCATAGGTCAGCTTGATGGTAATGGTAGGCTGAGGGATTATCCTGGGGAAAATGTTGCGTATTATTGTTGATTACAATTCTGCTGCTGCTGTGATTGTACCGCACCACATGAATGCCCACTTTGAGCTCCAATACGTTCAATTCAATTGTCCTGACTATCCCCCAGTTCACACCAAGAACCATTCATCCATCAGCCATGTACTCAGTGTCTTAACCTGTTTTCTGATGTGGTAATACTTCCATTTTCCTATTCTCATTCTGCTCTCCCTGGTGTCACGCCTGCAATTTGTTACTTTACTCAAACCCCTTAACGTTTGCACCTGAATCTTTTTCATTCACCCAATGCCATCTTCTGTGTTTGACGTGAATGTGTTCCCCTCTGTTTCTCTCCCTGACAATGATTAAGAGCTCTGCACTGTCAGAGATGCCAGCCTTATGTAGTTTCAGACCAAGAAATTTGTGTATCTTGCATTGTTAGTCTCTTCCCAGTGCACGGCGCTCTGTGTTGGACAGGGTGTTTGAGCAGCTTTAACACTCGTCTGTGGAACTTGTTCAAAAACAGAAATTGCTGACGAAACTCAGCAAGTCTGTCAGCATCTTGTAGAGTAATAGCAGAGTTAATCTTTCAGGGCCAGTGAACCTTCTACATTAGGTTAGATTATTTACAGTGTGGAAACAGGCCCTTCGGCCCAACAAGTCCACACTGACCCACCGAAGAACAACCCACCCAGACCCCATTCTCGTACATTTACCCTACACCTAACACTACTGGCAATTTAGCTCGGCCAATTCACCTAACTTGCACATTTTTGGACTGTGGGAGGAACCCTGAGCACCCGGAGGAAACCCACGCAGACACGGGAAGAATGTGCAAACTCCACACAGTCAGTCGCCTGAGGCGGGAATTGAACCCAGGTCTCTGGTGCTGTGAGGCAGCAGTGCTAACCACTGTGCCACCGTGCCACCCACAAAGCTCCCATTTTCTCCAGACATTTTTGCATTTTCATTTCCAGTATCCATAGTTATTTGTTTAATTGAAAATTTGTTCTCAGCCTATTCATTTCTAGAGAAACTCAACAGGCCTGGTATCATCTGCAGAGACAGAGGAACAGAGTTAGCGTTTCAACTCCAGTATGACACTTCTTCAGAACTGAAAAGGATTGAAAAATGATCTTTATAATTCATTGACAGATGTGGGGAGTGGGTTGACGGGTAAAAGAGGGTGTGGCAAAAGACAAACATGCTTTTCGTCGTGAAGAACGAGAAGATCATGTGAAGTAGCCTAATAATTAAAATGTGAATGGGGAAAAGGGTTCTCTGTATTGAGTGAACGATAAAGAAGATTCAACCACACAAGGTCGTAGGGAGGCCAGGAGGGAGAATGTCCAGAAACTGCAGAACAGTTATAATGGGGTCAGACTGTGAAGAATTGAAATTGTACATTTGCTCCTACAGTATGTAACGTACGAAAGTGTAAAGTGAGTTGTTACTCGAGCTTGGGTTGTGCTTCCTTGGAATATTGCAGCAGCCCAGGGCCGAAATGTTAGCATGAGAGCAAGGTAGGTTATTGAAATGGGAACCAATGGGAAGCAATGAGAAGGTCAAGATTATTTCCACAGACGGAGTGGGAGTGTTCTTCAAAGCAATCTGTTTGGTCTCACCAATATAGAGAGACTGCATTGTGAGCAGCAATGATAGGAGAGCAGATTGAAAGTTTACAAGAGAAATGCTGCTTCACCTGGAATGTATGTTTGGTGCCTTGGACACTGAGGAGGGAGGAGGTGAATGACAAGTGTTGTAATTTCTGCAATTGCATGGGAATATAGAATGGGGAAGTGGGGAAGTGTTCTGGGTGATGGAGGGGACAGAGAGGGAACGGTTCCTGCGAAATACTGACAATGGGCGGGAGGTGAAGATGTGTTTGATGGTGCTGTCCTGCTGGAGATGGTGGAAATGGCTTAAGATGATTATGTGAATGTGGATTCTAGTGCAGGAAGAAGTGTGGACAAAAAGGAATCTATCAATGTTCTGGGATAGAGGCGACGGATTGAGGGCAACACCGTGGAGGATGGGACAGTGACAGCTGAAGGCCCTGGCCACCAGAGGTAGGGGATTTCTGGTTTGAAGGAAAATGAGGTCACATTAGACGCAGGTCACAGGAATGTGGCATCATCAAACAGAAATAACAGAGATGAAGAAAGTTGGAGAATGGAGTCAGCCTCCGCTGATGATGTGTTCAGCCACATGCATGGGTTGGTACCTGGGACTTCGATGTTGTGGCTATTACGGAGACATGGCTAGATCAGGGACAGGATTGGCTGTTGCAGGTTCCAGGGTTTAAATGTTTTAGTAGGGTCAGAGGTGGGGGTAAAAGAGGGGGGGGTGTGGCTTTGCTTGTCAAAGATAGTATTACAGCGGTGGAAAGGAAGATGGATGAAGATTTGCCATCTGAGGTAGTTTGGGTTGAGGTTAGGAATAGGAGAGGTGAGGTCACCCTGTTAGGAGTCTTTTACAGGCCTCCTAATAGTCCTAGAATCGTTGAAGAAAGGATTGCGAAGATGATTCAGGAGAAGAGTGACAGTAATAGGGTGATTGTTATGGGAGACTTTAACTTTCCCGATATTGATTGGGAAAGCTATAGCTCAAGTTCGTTAGATGGGTCAGTGTTTGTGCAATGTGTGCAGGAGAGTTTCCTGACACAATATGTAGATAAGCCAACAAGAGGTGAGGCCATACTGGATTTGGTTCTGGGTAACGAACCAGGCCAGGTATTAGAACTAGAGGTAGGTGAGCACTTTGGGGACAGTGACCACAATTCGGTGATTTTTACTCTAGTGATGGAGAGGGATAAGTGTGTACTACAGGGCAAGAGTTATAGCTGGGGGCAGGGAAATTATGATGCGTTGAGGCATGACTTAGGATGTGTGGAATGGAAAAGTAGATTCCAAGGCAAGAGCGTAATTGATATGTGGAACTTGTTCAAGGAGCAACTATTGAGTGTCCTTGATAAGTACGTACCTATCAGGCAGGGAGGAAAGGGTCATGTGAAGGAGCCGTGGTTTAATAAGGAGTTGGAATCCCTTGTTAAATGGAAGAGGGCGGCCTTTGTAAAGATGAGGCGTGAAGGTTCAATAGGGGCAATTGAGAGTTATAAGGTAGCCCGGAAGGACCTGAAGAGAGAGCTAAGAGCAGCAAGGAGGGGACATGAAAGGTCCTTAGTTGGTAGGATTAGGGAAAACCCTAAGGCTTTCTATCGGTATGTTAGGAATAAAAGAATGACTAGGGAAGGAATAGGTCCAATCAAGGATAGTAATGGGAAGTTGCGTGTGGAGGCTGAAGAGATTGGGGAGGCGCTGAATGAATACTTTTCGTCAGTATTCACTCAGGAACAGGACATTGTTGTCGATATGAATACTGAGGCACGAATAAGTAGAATGGATGGCTTTGAGATATGTAGAGAAGAGGTGTTGGAAATTCTGGCAAGGGTGAAAATAGATAAGTCCCCTGGGCCTGATTGCATTTATCCTAGGATTCTCTGGGAAGCAAGGGAGGAGATTGCAGAGCCATTGGCCTTGATTTTTGTGTCCTCTTTGTCTACAGGAGTAGTGCCAGAGGACTGGAGGCTAGCAAACGTGGTTCCCTTGTTCAAGAAGGGGAGTAGGGATAATCCTAGTAACTATAGGCCAGTGAGTCTCACTTCTGTTGTGGGCAAAGTCTTAGAGAGAATTATAAGGGATAGGATTTATGCACATCTGGATAAGAATGATGTGATCAAGGATAGTCAGCATGGTTTTGTGAAGGGCAGGTCGTGCCTCACAAACCTTATTGAATTCTTTGAGAAGGTGACGAAGGAGGTAGATGAGGGGAAAGCGGTAGATGTAGTATATATGGATTTTAGTAAGGCGTTTGATAAGGTCCCCCATGGTAGGCTACTGCAGAAAATACAGAGATATGGCATTGAGGGTGAGTTGGAGGTTTGGATTAGGAATTGGCTCTCTGGAAGAAGACAGAGGGTAGTAGTTGATGGCAAAGATTCATCTTGGAGTGCCGTCACTAGTGGTGTTCCGCAAGGATCTGTTTTGGGACCATTGCTGTTTGTCATTTTTATAAATGACCTGGAGGAGGGGTTAGAAGGTTGGGTGAGCAAGTTTGCGGATGATACGAAGGTCGGAGGAGTTGTAGACAGTGAGGAAGGATATGGCAGGTTACAGCGGGATATAGAGAAGCTGCAGAGCTGGGCAGAAAGGTGGCAAATGGAGTTCAATGTAGCTAAGTGTGAGGTGATTCACTTTGGTAAGAGTAATAAAAAGATGGATTACTGGGCTAATGGTAGACTACTTGGTAGTGTGGAAGAGCAGAGGGATCTTGGTGTCCTAGTACACAGATCTCTGAAAGTTGCCACCCAGGTAAATAGTGCAGTGAAGAAGGCATATGGCGTACTGGCTTTTATTGGTAGAGGAATTGAGTTCCGGAGTCCTGAGGTCGTGCTGCAGTTGTATAAGACTCTGGTGCGGCCGCTTCTGGAATATTGTGTGCAGTTTTGGTCGCCATACTATAGGAAGGATGTGGAGGCACTGGAACGGGTGCAGAGGAGGTTTACCAGGATGTTGCCTGGTATGGTAGGAAGATCCTATGAGGAAAGGCTGAGGCACTTGGGGTTGTTTTCTTTGGAGAAAAGAAGGTTTAGGGGTGATTTGATAGAGGTGTACAAGATGATTAGGGGGTTAGATAGGGTTGACAGTGAGAACCTTTTTCCGCGTATGGAGTCAGCTATTACAAGGGGGCATAGCTTTAAATTAAGGGGGGGGTAGATATAGGACTGATGTTAGGGGTAGGTTCTTCACTCAGCGAGTCGTAAGATCATGGAATGCCCTGCCAGTAGCAGTAGTGGACTCTCCCACTTTATGGGTATTTAAGCAGGCATTGGATAGGTATATGGAGGATAGTGGGTTAGTGTAGGTTAGGTGGGCTTTGATCGGCGCAACATCGAGGGCCGAAGGGCCTGTACTGCGCTGTATTGTTCTATGTTCTATGTTCTATGTTCTATGCAGAAGTTCCCCCTGAATGATTGAAAAGAACCAGGTATCTAAATTGAGGATTTCTGGCTCACATCTGGCCTGAAGCGGAACGGGAAAATAAACCCAGAGGAAGTTCAGTGAGTATACGTGAGCAGACATTCAAGCAGATATCCCATCCGCTCAGTAATTATTGTTTCTGTTCAAAATGAAGAACTCGGTAAGCAGATAAACCACCCATGGTTGACAAAAGCTCTCAAGGATACTATTGATGAGCATTAGTGGAGGTCCAGATTTATAATGTTTATTTCAGGGACCGTAAGCTGATGTTAGGCATGAATTTCAGCTGTGCTTCCTGATTTACCTGGCAGAAAACCCTGCCATTGCTGCTCCATCCTCTTCCCTGCTCCTCTTCCCTTCCTGATTCCAGGTTCTTCCTCTCAAATTACAGAGTACATTCTCTCACATTATGGTCCCCAACCCATTTCACCTGATACTCTTTGATCAAGTCTACCTACTCTGCTGTCGCATCAAGCTGCGTTTTGTGCTGCCACTTTGCTCTGGTCTCAGTGTGGCTCGACCTCTCCATTTATGCTGCTTTACTCCTCCCACTCACATCTCACTCCGGAAAGTTTCATTCTTGGAATAAACATTATTGAAAACACATCTCCCCCTTTGCACTTAATTCACACTGTGATCCAAATTTCAAAACGCATACTCAGCCTTCATCTCACTCTGCTAAAGGTCGACGCTGACTGTGTGGTACAAGAATTCCCCTTCTTATATGGTTCAGGCCAGAGATGCGCTTTCACACGGTTTGGACAAAGCAATTCAGGTGTTTGACCTCTTATTGGTTGTCGTAAGAGTTTCATGCTTCCTTCGTATTGTAACATGGAGAAAAACAAATCACAGTAGGAAGCTTGGGCTTAGTGTTATTTACCTGTCATTTGAATACTGTCTCAGATTTGCAGTTCTTATCTTGAAATGCTTGTTCGTGAAGTTAGTGTCAGATAGCGCGTAGGAGGTTGAGGGATGACATTGTAAAAGTTTATAATATCATGAGAGGTTTGAATTGAGTGACCAGCCAAGGTCTTTCCCAAGTGATGGGGGAGTTCAACCATAGAAGGAATAGGTTTAAGGTGAAAGAGGGAAGATTTGAAATGGACGAAGGATCAATGTTTTCACACAGAGGGTGATGTGTGTACATGGAATGGGCTGTCAGAGGATGAGTTGGAGATGCAATTACAGCTACAACATTTAAAACTCATTAGGACAAACAAATAAATGGGAAACGCTTAGAGGCATATGGACAAAATGTAATCAGATGGGATTGGTTCAGTTTGAAAATCCTAGTCAGCATGGACAAGTTGGGCCAAAGGGTATGTTTGTGCGCTATATGACTGCATCAATCTAGAAAGCGAGGAAAAGGGGAGAATAGACAACATGTAGTTAATTGGCAAGAAATACAAAAACAAGCAGCACGAGCTTTTCCGAGCAGATAAAAAAAGTTCAAGATGAGTGTGTGACCTTAGGTGAAATTATATAGGAAAGTATACTGAGGATAATTGGAGGGTGTGACTGAAGAATTGGCTACAGGGAGCAGACAGACAAGTTACACCCATATTTTACATCTTTCCTCACAGGGGAAGGTACAGTAAGTATATGAATGATGTAAACAAAATGGTAATAGGAGGGAAGTTCTTGAAACATCTCGAACAAAAGAAACAACGATTTTTCTAACAGATTAAGAGTAGACTAAGAGTAGACAGGCCAGCAGTAATTCATATCTGGTTTTAAAAGAAATGGTCACAGTCTTGGGATCATGGCGCCCTCTCTATCAGATGTTAGTTCTGCTGTTTGTTAATGTAAGCAGTAAGTGTGGTAGCTTGAATGGGTTGTCCTCAGGTTTAGGTACACATGGTTCTGAGCGTGGCATGTTCACCCACACTCATCACTGAACCGGAGATCGGTTTTATGGTAATGGTAGACTGAGAGATTATATTGTGGTTGAATATAATTCTACTACTGCTGCTGCTACTACAGCTGCTATGATTTGCAGCATCACATGAATGCCCAGTTTGAGCCGCAATATCTGCAATACAATTCTGCTGCCTGTGCTCAATTCGCACGGGGACCCGGTCACCCTTCTCCCCTGTACACAGTGCCTTATCCCAGTTTCTGATGTGGGAACACTTTCTTTTTGAAAAATTCTCATCCTGTTAGGGTATCTTTATGATGCCATGCCTCCAATTTTTCGCATTCCTCAAAAGCATTTAACGTTTTCACCTGAATCTCTTCCCCTCCGGTAATGCCATCTTCTCTTTAAAGTGAATGTGTTTCCTCTGTTTCTCTCCATGACCATGATTAAGAGCTCTGTAGTGTCGGTGATGACAGCCTTATGTAGTTTCAGAACAAATGAATTTGTATACCTTGCGTGATCATTCACTTCCCGGTGTATGGCGCTCCATGTTGGTCAGGGCGTGTGAGCAGCTTTGACACACATGTTTGAAACTTGCTCAACAACAGAAATTGGTGAAGCCACTGACAAGTCTGACAGCATCTGTGGTGTGAAAGCAGAGTTAATCTTTCGCGTTCTGTGACTGTTCCTCAAAGCACCCAGGAAGTCCAACATTTTTTGTTTTTGTTTCAGATTTCCTGTATCCAATGATCTTTGCTATATTGAAAAAGTGTTTTGTAACTTTTCATTTTTTAAGGAACTCAGGGGTCTGGCAACATCTCAGAGACATAGAAACAATGTTAGTGATTCAAGTCCACTGTAAATCTTCTTCAGAATTGCAAATGATTGGAAAGTGAGTTTTTTAGAATCTTGGCAGAGGTGGGAAAGAGTGTTTGGAGGCCCAGTGTAAAAGACAAATGGGCTTTAAATTGTGGTGAAAGAGACACAGTTATGTAATGGGTGTAAATTAATGTGTAAATATTAGAAATTGATTTCTTCTGTTGAATGCAACATAAAAAAGACACGAACTTAGGGAGCACAGGAGGGAGTGTGTACAGAAAATGGAGAAGAGCCATAGTGGGTGCAGGATGTGAAGTTATGGAATTGAATATTAACTCCTATAGACTGTAATGCACCAAAGTGTAAAGTGAGGTGTTACTCGAGCTTGGGTTGTGCTTCATTGGCCATACTGAATTACCGATTGTGTTCATGGGATAGGTTCGCATACTCTTTGGGTTGTGTTCATGGGATAGGTTCGCATATTCTTTGGAGGGTCAGTATAAACCTGTTAGGCTGAAGGGCCTGTTTTCACACTGTAGGGATTCTAAGAAAATGCATTTTTCAGAATCCCTACAGTGTGAAAACAGGCCCTTCAGCTCAACAGGTTTATACTGACCGTCCAAAGAATATGCGAATCTATCCATTCTCTACCCAAATACTATACATAGACCATTGACTATTGCACCTAACATCAACATCCCTGAACACAATCGGCAATTCAGCATGGCCAGTTCACCTAACCTGCACAAATTTGAACTGTGACACGAAACTAGAACACCCAGAGGAAATCGAACCCAGTTACCTGATGTTGTGAGGCAGCAGTGCAAACCACTGAGCCACCGTGCTCCGAAATATTATAAGACCACAAGTCTATACGAGCAGAAATGAAGCCATTCGGACCATAAAGTCTGCTCCGCCATTCGATCTCGAATGATAGATTTTCAACCCCATTTTCCTGTTTACTCTCAGTAATCTTTGATCCCCTTGTCAATCAAACCTTATCTGAGTCTGTTTTAAATATACTAAACGGAACATAGAACATAGAACAGTACAGTACAGAACAGGCCCTTTGGGCCACGATGTTGTCCCGAGGTTTAATCCTAATGTAAAATTCGGTAATTTAACCTATGCACCCCTCAGCTCACTGCTATCCATGTACATGATCAACAGTCGTTTAAATGTCCCCAATGACTTTGCTTCCACCACCAGAGATGGCAACGTATTCCGTGCATTCACAAATCTATGCATAAAGAACCTACCTCTGACGTCTCCCTTTGACCTTCCTCCTAAAATCTTCAAACTCTGACTTCTCTTACTAGTCAATCCTGCCCTGGGGCAAAGTCTCCCGGTATTGACTCTAGCCATTCCTCTCATTATTTTGTACACCTCGATCAGCTCTCCTCTCTCCTCCTTCTCTCCAGAAAGAAAGATCCAAGCTTGTTCAACCTTTCTTCATAAAGCAAGCCCTCCAAGCCAGGCAGCATCCTGGTAAACTTTCTTTGCACTCTCTCCAAAGCCTCTGTATCTTTCCTATAGTAGGGCGTCCACAACTGGACACAATATTCCAAGTGTGGTCGCACCAGGACTTGCAGAGCAGCAGCAAAACCTCACGGCTCTTAAGCTCAACCCCCCTATTAATGAAAGCCAAAACACCATATGCTTTCTTGACACCCCATCCACTTGGGTGGCAACTTTGAGGGATCTATGCACTTGTGCACCCAGATAACTCTGTTCCTCCACACTGCCAAGAATCCTGTATTTATTGCTATATTCAGGATTCGAATTTAACCTTCCAAAATGCATCACTTTACATTTATCCAGGTTGAACTCCATCAGCCAATTCTCAGCCCAGCTCTGCATCCTGTCTATGTCGCGCTGCAGCCTACAGTAGCCCTCTATACTATCGACGTCACCTCCAACCTTTGTGTCATCAGCAAAGTTACTAACCCACACCATAACCTCCTCATCCAAGTCATTTATAAATACTACAAAGAGCAGAGGCCCAAGAACACAGCCCTGCGGGATCCCTCTGAACACTGCCCTCCAAGCAGAATACTTTCCATCTACAACCACTGTCTGTCTTCCGCCAACCAGCCAATTCTGAATTCAGATAGCCAAATCTCCATGTATCCCATACTTCCTGACTTTATGAATGATCCTCCCATGGGGAACCCTATCAAATACCTTGCTGAAGTCCATATGCACCACATCCACTACTCGACTGTCATTGACTTGTCTTGACATCTCCTCAAAGAAATCAAAAAGATTTGTGAGGCATGACCTGCCCCTCATGAAGCCATGCTGATTGCCTTTAATCACACAATGCTTTGTCAAATAGTCATAAATCCTATCCCTTAGATTTTTTTTCAAACTTTGCTGACCGCAGACGTAAGACTGACTGGTCTCTAATTGCCAGGGATTTCCCTATTACCCTTCTTGAAATAAGGAACAACATTCGCCTCCTTCCAATCCTCTGGTCCGACTCCTGTGAAGAGTGAGGAGGCAAATATCCTCATCATCAGCTTAGCAACCTCCTTTCTTGCTTCCCGGAGCAGTCTCGGATAAATCTGGTCTGGCCCGAGGGACGTATCCATCTTAATGTTTTCCAAAATTGCTAGCACATCAACTTAATCAATATTGATCTGGTCAAGACTGATCTGGCCCAGCTCCTCTAAGTTTCATTTACAACAAGTTCCCATTCCTTGGTGAAAAGCGAATCAAAAAACTCATTTAGGGCTTCCCCTATCTGCTCAGACTCCACGCATAAGTTCCCTACGCTAATCCTGGTTGGCCCTACCGTCTCCCTAATCATTCTTTTATTCATCACATATGAGTAAAATGCCTTTGGATTCTCCGTAATCCTTCTTGCCAAGCCTTTTTCGTGCCCCATCATGGCTTGCCTCAGTCCTTTTCTGATCTCCTTTCGAGCAAGCCTGTAAACCTCTAAAGCTGTGCTAGATCCTTGCTTCCTCCATCTTCCGTAAGCTGCCTTCTTCCTTTTCACGAGACGTTCCTCTGTTCTCGTTATCCAAGTTTCCTTGATCTTACCCCTTCTTACCTGTCTCAGAGGGACAAATTTGTGTATCACTCACAACAACTGCTCCTTAAACATTCTCCACATGTTTGCTGTGCCCTTTCTGTGGGGCAATTGCTCCCAGTCTGTCCTTCCCAATTCCTGTCTGATAGCATCCTAATTTCCTTTTCCACAATTAAATATCTTCCCTCGGAAACTGCTCCTTTCACTCTCGCAGACTATGCTACATGTGAGGCAGTTGTGATCACTTTCACCAAAGTGCTCTTTCACCGTGAGTTCTGACACCTGTCCTGTCTCGTTGCCGAGCACCAAATCCAAAATAGCCTCTCCCCTTGTTGGTCTGTCTCCATACTGAGCAAGGAAACTCTCTTGAGCACACCTGACAAAACCAGATTCATCCACATCATCTGCACTGAGGAGGTTCCAGTCGATATTGGAAAAGTTGAAATCACTCATAACAATAATCCTGCTACTTTTGCATTTTTCCAGAATCTGCCCGCCTACGAGATCTTCAATCTCTCTACTGCTATTAGGTGGTTTGTAGAAAACCCCAAATTTGGTGAATGTTCCCTTGCTAATCCTAACTTCCACCCATACTGACTCAGTAGACAAACCTTCCTCAACAACCTTCATTGCTGTCGCTGTGACGCACTCTTTGATTAGCAACTCTATACCCCCTCCTCATTTTCCACCCACCCTATTCTTTTTTACATTAGATTACATTACTTGCAGTGTGGAAACAGGCCCTTGCGCCCAACAAGTCCACACCAACCCTCCATAGACCAACCCACCCAAAACCATTCCCCTACATTTATCCCTTCAATGAACACTACGGGCAATTTAGTATAGCCGATTCACCTAATCTGCACATCTTTGGATCATGGGAGGAAACCCACGACGGAAATTTACAAACTTCGCACAGTTAGATCCCTGACGTGGGAATTGAACCCGGGTCTCTGGCATTGTGAGGCAGCAGTGCAAACCATTGGGCCACCATGCTGCCCCGAAACATTTTTAAGCGTTCTAAACCCTGGAACATCAAGCAACCATCCCTGCCCCAGTGAAACCTTAGTCTCCGTTATGGCCACTGCATCGTAGCCCCAAGTACTGATTCATGCTCTAAGTTCATCACTCCGATTTCGGACATTCCTCGCATTAAAACAGACGCACTTTAACTGATCCCTTTGTTTCATCGCGTGAGAAACCTTCCTGATAGATTCAACATATCCTGTCACTGTCCCGTCTGCAACTAACCCCCTCTCAGACATGCGGTCTTATTCCTACACCCCTGCTAAACTCGTTTAAACCGGCGAGAATCACACGAGCAAACCTCCCAAACTGGCCATTTGTGCCCCTCCAGTTCAGGTGCAACCCGTCCTTCATGTACAGGTCCCACCTTACCCAAAAGATATCCCGATGGTCTAGGTATCTAAAGCCCTCCCTCCTGCACCAGCCCCGCAGCCACGTGTGAAGGTGCATTCTCCGACTGTTCCTCATCTCACTAGCTCGTGGCACTGGTAGCAAACCTGAGATCACTACTCTACTCGTCCTACTCTTCAGCTTCCAAACTAACTCTCTGGAGTCACTTTTCAGATCCCCAGTCACTTTCCTGGCAAGATCGTTGATGCCAAATGATCTGGTTTCCACAGCCTTCTGTAGTAAGACATTCCACAATGTCACTACTCTCTGACTAAAGACGTTTCATCTTATCTCTGTTCTGATGGGTTTTCCCTTTGCTCTAAGCCTGTGTCCTCCTGTGCAAACGTCCTCACAATTCTGTCTGTATCCAGGTAATTCAGTATTCTGTACGTTTCAATTTGGATCCCCCCTCATCCTTCTAATCTCCATCGAGTATAAACCCAGAGTCCTCCAACGTTCCTCGTGTTAAGTTTTTCATTTCTGGTGAACCTTCTCTTGACACACACCAAGGCTAATCCGTCCTTCTTGATGTATGAGGCACAAAATACTGGAAATGTGGTCTGACCAGAGCCTTAGAAAGCCTCAGAATCCCCACCATTATATCCTACTCCTCTCGAGTTGAATGACAACATTGTATCTGTCTTCTTAACTACTGACTCAACCTGTAAGTTTATGTAAGGGGAATCCTGCGCTTGGAATCCCAAGTCACTTTGTTACTCAGATTTCTGATTTTTTTCCCATTTAGTAAATAGTCCATGCCTGTATTCTTCATACCAAAGTGCATGACCTCACACTGCCCCACATTGTATTCCATCTGCTACTCCTTTTCCCACTCTCTTAAACAGTTGAATTCTTTCTGCAGGCTCCCTGCCTCCTCAATACTATATGCCTGACCACCTATCTTTGCATCATCTGAAAACGTAGCCAGAATGCCTTCTGTCCCACCACTCAGATCATTAACCGATAAGGTGAAATGTTGTGGTTCCAACCTTTGCTCTTGTGGAACACTGGTAGTCACCGGCTGCTATCCTGACAGGGACAATTTCATCCTCACTATGCCTCCTGCCAGACAGCCAACCTTTTATCCATGCTCGTACCTGGCCTCTGACACCATGGGTCCTTATCTTACTCTGCAGCCTCCTGTGCGGTACCATATCAGAGGCCTTCTGGAAGTTCAGATAGGTAACTTTCTCTGATTCAATGCGTCGTTATCTCCTCAAAGAATTCTCATTATCCTGACAGAAATGTAGGTTATTGAAATGGGGAGCAATCAGAAGGAAAGGGTCATTCCTACAGATAAAGTGGAGACGTTCCTCAAAGCAGTTTCTGTTTGGCTCGCTAATGTAAAGGAGACTGCACTGTGAGCAGCAATGACACGAGACTGGATTGAAAGAGTACAACTGAAATACTAATTTACCTTAAAGGAGTGTTTAGGGTCTTGGACAGTGAGGAGGGAAGAGGTGAATGGTCAAATGTTGCAGCTTCTGCATTTACATGGGAATGTGCCATGGGGTTGTGAGGAAATGTTCGGGGTGATGGAGCGTGCCACAGAAGGAATACTCTCTGTGAAATACTGAAAGTGGATGGGAGTGGAAAATATGTTTGATAGTGCTGTCCTGCTGGAGGTGGTGGAAGTGGCGGAGGATGATTCTGTAAATACAGCTTCTAGTGCAGTTGGAAGTGAGGGCAAGGGGAGATCTATCATTGTTCTCTGAAGGAGGGGATGGAGTGAGGGCAGAAGTGAGGGAGACGGGACAGTCACAGCTGAAGGCTCAGTCCATCAGAGTGAGGGCATTTCTAGTTTGAGAGTAAAGGATGTCATGTAGGAATCTTCCCACTGGAATGTGACATCATTGAACAGAAATCACAGAGCCAGAAAAACTGACAGAATGGAGTCACTCTCCATGTGTTCAGCCTCATCTGTAGGTTCCCCCTGAATGACTTAAAAGAGCCAGGCATTTCAAATGCAGATTTATGTAATATATCTGGTCAAATACGGAGTGTGGAAATAGACACAGGTGAAGGTCAGCAGATGTGTGGGGGGTGGGGGAACATTTAAGCAGGTACTGCTTATTAACGCTCAGCTATTATTGACTCTGGTCAAAAAGAAGATGATATGAAGATGTGAAGATGAACCACCCATGATGCACAAAGGCTGTGAAGGACACTAATCAATCACAAACTAAAGAATTCAAATTGGTGAGTTCTTGCTTTGGCCACATTTGGGAAGTTTGCTTTTGGAACCAGAAGCAGATTGTACAAAACAATATACAAAGAAAAATATTCCAAAACTGGTAAGAAATATGAAAAAAAAACTAACCACAAGAGTTTTCCCATATCGAATAAAAAACGTTCATGATGTGTGTGTGACCCTTAGAAGAAAGGCAGGAATGAATATGTGGGACACCTGGAGGATGTGGCTGGGGAACTGGTTTCAGGGAACAGGCAGAGAATTTAAAACAGTATTTTACATCGTTCCTCACAGGGGAAGGCACAAAGTGTTTCAATATTATAAACAAAATTGTAGTCAGATGAAAGTTTTGCACTGTCTCTAACAAAGTAAACAAGGCTTTTCTCAAACAGAAAAGACCAAGGGTAAACAGCTCATCAGTAATTCATAGCTTGTTTTTATAGAAGTGGTTACAGAGTGACTGGTAGCACTGTGTGAAATATTCCATAACTCTCGGGATTACAGGAGTGTTGCAGTGATATAGTTCTCAGAGTGTGTCAGGGTCAGTGTTAGGAACAAGTCAAGCAGATTTCTTTAATCTGCTGAAACAACACGTTTATGACCAAAACAAATGTCCTCAAACAATGATGGAAAGGGGAATGACGAGAGGATATTGCAAATATGTACATTGATATTTTGCTGAGAAACACACACAGTCACACACACGCACACGCGCACACACGCACGCACGCGCATACACACGGATTGTCAATAATAAACTGAAAAGCGAAATATCTGCAAAGTTAACTTGAAAGAACATTGTCCAAATATGATATGAACTCATGACCAAAGGAAAAATGAGAGTTTGACCCAAATGCTGTTCTATTTGTAGAGTCATCACGTCCTACAGCATGGGTAGAGGCAGAGAGTCCCTTTGGCCCAAACTCGTCCATGCTGACCCAAATATCCAACCACACTAACCCCATTTCCCAGCACTTGCCCCTTAGCATTCTCGACCTTTCCTGTCCATGATACTGCCCAAATGCCGTTTAAATATCGTTAATATAAATGCTGCAACCACGTCCGTTGGCAGCTCATTCCTTTTGTGTACCACTCTTTACGTAAAACAGTTTCCATCAGTTTCCCTTTTAGTCATTCCCCTCTCACCTTAAATTGATGCCCTCTCCTCCTCGATTCCCCAACTCTCAGAAAAAAAGGTTGGATCTATCCTATCCATGTAAACTTCTATAAGATCCCTCTCATTCTCCTATTCTCCAAAGAAAAAAGTCCTCGCTTGTCCAACCTCTCCCTACAATTCATACTGTTGAGACCTGGCAATACTTTTGTAAAATCCGTCTGCACACATTCGAAATTAAAAACATCCTCCTGATCGCAATGTGACTAAAACTGAACACAACACTACAAGTGCAGCCTCACCAACATCCTGTATTACTGCAACATAACTTCCCAACTGCTCTCCTCCATCTCCTGACCGATGCTTGCTAGTGTGGCAAAAGCCTACTTCACTACCATGTCTAACTATGACCCCACTTTCAGAGAACGGTGGACCTAAACTCCATGGTCCCTCTGCTCAACTACACTCCATAAGGTCCTACCAATCACCATGAAACTCCTACCTTGATCTAACGTTGCTAAAATATTCCTCGGTCCACTTCTCCAGTTTGATCAAGGTCCTGCTGCAATTTCTGATACACGTCCTCACTGTCCACGATACCACCTATTTTAGTGTCATCTTCAAGATTCCTAATCATGCCTTGTACATTCGCAAGAATATCATTGACACAGATAACAAACAGCAACGGGCCAAGCAGCGACCCCTGAGGTACTTCATGTGTCACAGGCCTCCAGTCCGAGAGCATCCTTCCACTATTACCCTCTGCTTCCTACCATGAAGCCAATTGTGTGTACAATTTGCAGCTCCCATGCGTTTCCAACCTTCCAGAATGGCCTATCAATGGTAACATTGTTAAAGGCCTTAGTGAAAACCATACAGACGACGTATACCTCCCTAACCTCATCAACATTTCTGGTCACTTCATCAATGAACTCAAACAAATTTGAGAGGCATGATCTCCGACTCACAAATCTTTCCAGTCTAAAAACATCTATTAATGATAATTATGAAAATTAATAATTACATACGAATTAGTAAATCATAATAAGATGACATTTTCAGTGGAGAATAAATTATCCATAGTATGTAATATTGGAACGTGCATCATGGATGAAGGGCAGAATAGATTTTGTACCTGTGTCATTGAACTGTGTTGAAAAAGGTAAAGCTGGCATGGTGATTCCGTAGTTAGTACTGCTGCCTCATAGTGTTATGGATCCGGGTTGGTTCCAGCTTCGGGTGACTCTCTGTTTGGAGTTTGCACATTCTCACTGCATTTGTGTGTGTTTCCTCTGGGTGCTCCATTTTCCTTCTACAATCCAAAGATGCATAGGTCACGTGAATTGTCCATGCCAAGTTACCCGTAGTGTTATGTGCATTCGTCAGGGGTAAATATAGGGCAGGGGAATGGGACTGGGTGGGTTTCTGTTTGGAGGGTCGGTGTAATCTTGTTGGGCAAAATGGCCTGTTCCCATACTGTTGGGAATCTGTCAAAAAACTATTTCTAAACAAACCTTATCTTTCAAAATGCATGTACATCTCATCCCTCAGAGTATTCTCAAGTAACATACCTATCACAGTTGTTAGGTTTCTGGGTCTATAGATCCCAGATTTTTCTTTGCCTCCCTTCTTGAATAATGGCACAACATTTGCTAATCTCCAATATTCTGGAGCCTAAACTGTAGCTAACGATGATGCAAAAGTATTAACCAGGGTCCCCGTAGTTTCTTCTGTAGCCTCTTGCAGTATTCTTGGATGCATCTGTTTAGGACCAGGAGATGTTTCCACCTTCATACATTCTAATGCATCCAACACGTCTTCTCCTGTGATATTGACTCACCCCAAGATAACACTACTACCTTTGTTAACCTCCCTAGTCTTCATGTTTTTCTCCAAGGTAAAGGCAGAGGAGAAATATTAATTGAGAATCTCGCAAATCTCCTACGGTTCTAGACGTGCATGTCCACTTTGGAACTCGAGGGGTCATATTCTCATTTCGTGATTCCTTTTTCTTTAATATACTTAAAGAACCTCTTTGGATTCACCCTAATCTTCTCAGCCAAAGCTACCTTGTGCCCCCTTTTCGCCCTCCTGATTTCCATTTTCAGTAAACTACTGTAACCCCTGTGTACCTCCAGGTATTCCCTCGATCCCAGCTGCCTGGACCTGAGCCACGCCTCCTTTTTTGCTGGTCAAAGCCTCAATATCTCCTGACATCCGAGGTTCCCTCTTCCTACCAACCTTGCCTTTTACCCTCACAGTAACATATAGACCTTGAACTGTAGACATTTCACTTTTAAAGTCCTCCCACTTGCAGGAGGTCCCTTCGCCTGCAAACAAACTCCTCCAAACAACCCCTACAAGCTCCTGTCTCATTCCACCAAAATTCACCTTGCCCCAAGTTTGAACTTGAACATGTGGAGCAGTTTTCTCCTTCTCCGTAACTATTTAAAAATTAATAGAACTATGTTCACGGGTCCCAGAGGACTCCCCCACTGTCACCTCAGTCACCTGTCCTGCCCTAGATCTTAGAGTAGGTCACGCTTCGTCCCTTCCCGAGTTGCACCCTCTACTTACTGCTTGAGGAAACTATTCTGAACACACTTAATAAATTCACCCTATCTCAGTCCTTAATTCTGTGTCATTCCCAGTCTATGTTAGGAAAATTAAAATCTACTACTAATGCAATTCTATTGGCCCTGCAAGTCTCCCCAGTCTGTCTACATATTTGTGTTCCCCTAATTCCTTGTTTATTATTTAGGGGTCTATAGTACAATCCCAATACTATCACCATTCCGTTCTTATTTATTAGCTCCCCAGACAAATCGTCACAGGATGATTCATCAGTTATTTTATTTCTGTTTACTGCTGTGATACTCGCCTTAATCAACAATGAAACTCCGTCTCCTCCTTCCACCATCTCTGTCGCGCATAAAGCACCTGCACCCTGGTACATTAAGCTGTCAGTGCTGTACCTCCCTTAGCCATGTTTCAGTAATAGCTATATTATCCCTGTCCCACGCACCGATCCATGCCCTGAGTTCATCGGCCTTACCTGTCAGCCATCTTGCATTGAAACAGTTGCAATTTAATCCAACAGGCATTCCTTGCTCCCTCTCATTGCCTAGCCTGACCTGTCTTTTCATTTTAATGTTTCTGATTACAGTATCTCCTTCCAGCCTCGCACTTGTCTCCCTGCTATTGAGAATCACACACGCACCACACCCACCCCCCACTCAACCCCAGCCAATCTAGTTGAAATCCTCCCTTGCAGCAGTTGCAAACCTGCCTGCCAGGATATTGGTCCCCTTCCAGTTCAGGTACATGTCCTTCCTGAACACGTCGCCTTGCCCCACAAAAGATACCAGTAATCCAAAAATCTCTGCCCCCTGCACCAATTCTTTAGCTACTCCTTCATCTGCCATATCCTCCTGTTCTTACCTTCACTAGCACGGAACACTGGAAATAAACTGGATGTTACCACTGTCATGGTCCTGTCTTTTCTCCTTTTCCCTAGCTCTCTACAATCACTCTGCAGGATGTCATCACTATTTCTACCTGTGTCCCTCTGTCCTTTGTACCAATGTGCACAATGACTTCTGTCTACTTCCCACTCCCCCCCCCACCCCCTACCCCGACCCCGCCACCCCCGGTGAGAACGTTCTGCAGCCGCTCTGAGACATCCTGGACCTGGCAAGTGGGAGGCTACACACCATTCCGGATTCCCATTTGCAGCCACAGAATCTCCAATCTGTTCCCTTCATTATCGAGTCGGATGATTACTTCTGTAGTTATTCTGCTTGCACTGCCTTCTGACAATGGGATTTCTTCATGAAACAGTTGAATTTAGCTGAACTGTTTTGCTTCAGGTAATGGGGAGATTCCAATGAATCCACATCAGGAATCCTCCATTAGTGGGAAAGACGACTGGGCTTTTTTTAACTCCACACATTGCTGTGACGTGCGATAGGGAAACAGAAAGGAAGCAATAGGATGTTTCTCCATAGATAGGCTATATTTTCCATCTGTAAGTTAAATCAGTAACGTTATCAGTCCCACACTGGACTCCGTGTGCTCTTCTTGAACATTATCTGAACTATATGACTCCATCACATTCTTGACTCCAGGTCAGTGCGTTATTGCAGAATCAACTCATTCACAATAAATGGTTGTAATTGTTTTGAAGATCTGTTAATATGTGCTTGCATAATGTAAAAATAAGCGTTTCATGTCTTCACAATATCTGTGTTAAAATGAATATTCTTAAACATATACAGTAATTGCTGGAAAAGCTCAGCTTGTCTGTCAGCATGTAGGAAGAGAATTCACAGTTCAATTTTTCTGTCCAGTGACTTTTCCTTTGAAACTGACTTATTCTTAAAGAATTTCCCCAGTTTTATTCTCTTACACAAGAAGAAATATTCATCCAGTATTCACCAACTGCACTCTTCTCAAGATCTTATATGGTCAATAAAACATCCCTCATTCTCAGGCCGAACTGTTAATTCTTCATAACGTAATGTCCAAAAATGTGCAGGTCAGGTGAATTGGCCATGCTAAATTGCCCCATAGCCTTAGGTAAGGGGTAGATGTAGGGGTATGGGTGGTTTGCGCTTCGGCGGGGCGGTGTGGACTTGTTGGGCCGAAGGGCCTGTTTCCACACTAAGTAATCTAATCTAAAAAAAAGTAATCTAATCTAAAGTCTTCATTCCAAGAATGCGTAAAGAGAAATGTCTTTGAGACATTTCGAAAACAATTTTATTTCTTTTATTTTCAATTTAGACAGTTATAACTACACATAATACAACAGGTGTAATCTCATCAATGCCCTGTACTGATGCAGAAAACATCCCTAAGATCATACCCAACACCCCTTGCAAGAAACAGAATCACGACATTTACCTTCCAAATCACTTGCTACATCTTCAGGTTAATTTGATGTGATTCATGTACTAAGACACACAGATCCCTCTGCAACACTGAGTTCTGCATTCTCCTTGCATTTAAATAAATTTCTGCTGTTTCGTCCTTTCCCCAAATCAGAAAATTTCCATCATATATATATTGAACGGATTTTTTTTCTGCTGAAACGTTGCTCACAGCCATCCTCTGTATGTCATTGCTTGTTGCTGTGTCCTGCCCCAATCTGTGTCCCATTGCAGACGTTCTGCACTCCCACTGTCTGTATCCCATTGCAGACAATCTGCCCTCCTCCGTCAGTATCCCATTTCCGATGCTCTGTCCTCCCCTGTCTGTATCCCATTGCAGATGCACTACCCTCACCCATCAGTATCCCATTGCAGACGCTTTGCCCTTCCCCTGTCTGTATCCCATTGTATATGCATTGCCCTCGCTCAGTCCTCCCCCTGTCTGTATCCCATTGCAGATGCTTTGCCTTCCCCTGTTTGGATCTCATTGCAGACACTCTGACTTCCCCTGTCTGTATCCCACTGCAGACACTCTGGCTCACCCATCAGTATCCCATACCAGACACTCTTCCCTCCACCTGCCTGTATCCCATTGCAGGTGTGCATCCCTTCCCCAGTCTGTCTCCCTTTCAGATGCTCTGTCCTTCCCCTGTCTGGATCCCATTGCAGACACTCTGGCTCACCCATCAGTATCCCATTGCAGACACTCTTCCCTCCCCCTGCCTGTATCCCATTGCAGGCCTGCATCCCTTCCCCAGTCTGTCTCACTTTCAGATGCTCTGCCCTTCCCCTCTCTGTATCCCAGTGTAGACGCACTGTCTTCGCTCTGCCCTCCGCTTTCTGTATCCCATTGCAGACGCTTTGCCGTCCCCTATCTGTATCCCACTGTAGACAGTGTTCCCTCCAGTGTCTGTATCCCACTGCAGATGCTCTGCACTTCCCCGTCCATATCCCATTGCAGACATTCCGCCCTCCTTCATCTTTATCCCATTGCAGATGATCTGTCCTCTCTCTGACTGCGTCCAATTCCAGACCCTCTGCCCGCCCCCAGTCTGTCTCCTATCGCAGATGCTCTGCCCTCCCCCCGTCTGTATCCCATTGCAGACGCTCTGTCCTCTCCCTGTCTGTATCCCACCGCAGATGCTCTGCCCTCCCCCGTCTGTGTCCCATTGCAGACGCTCTGCCCTCCCCTGTCTGTGTCCCATTGCAGAAGCACTGCTCTCCTTCGTCAGTATCACATTGCAGATGCTCTGCCTCCCCGTCTGTATCCAATAGCAGACCCTCTGCCCTCACCCATCAGTATCCCATTGTAGAGGCTCTGCCCTCACCCATCAGAATCCCGTTGCAGACGCTCTTCCCTTCCCCTATCTGCAGCCCATTGCAGAGGTGCAACCCTCCCCCAGTCTGTCTCCCATTGCAGACGCTCTGCCCTCCCCCAGTCTGTCTCCCATTGCAGATGCTCTGCCCTCCCCCAGTCTGTCTCCCATTGCAAACGCTCTGCCCTCCCCCTGTCTGTATCCCATTGTAGACGCACTGCCGTTGCTCTGCCCTCCGCTGTCTGTATCTCATTGCAGACGCTCTGCCCTCCCCCGTCTGTGTCCCATTGCAGGTTCTCTGCCGTCCCTCTGACTGTATCCCATTGCAGACGCTCTGCCCTCCCCCCGTCTGTATCCAATTTCAGGTGATCTGTCCTTCCCCTGTCTGTATCCCATTGCAGATGCTCTGCAGTCCCCTGCTGTATCCCATTGCAGACGCTCTGTCTCCATTTGCCATCTTATTGAATGATTATCCTGGTGCATGTTCAAACTGAGATCCATCTCCTTCATCCAGTTCATTCGAATAGATTGTAATTTGTTGATGACCTCATACAGATCCCTGAAGAATTCCACTCATTACAGCTTTCCAAACACAAAATGAGTAATGATCTCTACTCTGCATTTCCTGGCAGCCACCCAGGGCGCCCCTGCTTCTGCAGAACATCCTGGAATGGTTATATGGCGTCCCCCTGTGCTGTGTAATTTACTGAATACTTCATTCTGTTTGGTGCGGTCTGTTTGGTGCAGCCCATTTTGCCGCAGACCCATTTAGGCGCAGAACTATTTCAGCGCAGCTCATATTTATTCCTTTTCAGGCTTCGAAAAAAGCATTAATCAAAGCAATAAAAATAAAAATAATGTTTATTCCATTTAATAAAAATGTTAAAAAGACACTTGAGTAAGTGTAACATTGACTCAGAGTTTTGTTTCAGAGCTAAAATGATAATTGGTCCTGCATTTATTCAGATTGAAAACATTCATGAAGCGATTGAACATTTGTCTGATGAGCTTCCAGATGAACTGCAACCGCTGCTGGACTGGTTCGAGGATAACTATGGAGGTAGAAGATTACGCAGAGGAAATGGTCGGTGTCCACCGCTTTTTCCAGTTGGAATGTGGAATTTATATGAAAGGACTTTAAACAATGAGGACAAAACAAACAATAATGCAGAAGCTGCCCACAGGAGATGACAATGCGAATTTGATGTGAAACATCCAGTTATTTGGAAATATATTGACAGTTTACGAAAAGTTCAGAGAGGAAGGGACATTTACTATGAGCATCTGATAGCAGGGCACGATATTCCATTGAAATTAAAGAAGCAGACACAAGAATACAAACACTCGTAAGAAGTTTTGGTGAGAGAAATGATGTCGAGTATTTGTGAGGGAATGCCCATAATTTTGAATGAACGTCATATTTTAGATTTTTCATAATGAATTTATTCCATTTACATTTTTTTCTTTTTAACATTTTTACTGAAGAGAATAACATTATTTTTATTTTTAGTCTTTCATTAATGCTTTTAACGAAGCCTGAAAAATGAGAGAGATGAGATTGGAAATGCCAGCTAGTTTAAATTGAGAATTGCTCTTTCCTGAACATTGCTGCTTACTTGGTTGGTGGGATGTCGATGTTTCACAATCTCCACACAAGGTGTCCTGGTCCTCTGTGGCTCTTTCCAGGATCCTCCCCACATGTAGAGGTGGTGGGCGAGGGAACAGATATCGGTCATTCTAACACCCGGCTTGGCCCTTTATGTCCTATTCCAGGCTGTTTCTCCTGGAATTGGTGAAGAGGAGGGATGGAGTGAGGGTGGGAGTGGGTACCCCTACTATTAGTGCGGTTGTAGTGGAAATGGGAAGGGTGAGATGTCCGGAGGGAGTCTGACCACAGTGTTGTATCCATGCAGTTGTATTCGTGTGCGCGGCTATTGTGTTAGTGACAGAAAAATTCGGGAGGGAAGGTGCGAATTCAACAGTGAGTTTGGTCGTGCTTGAGCCTTATTTGGAGATAGAGTTTGAGCCTTGTTCGGTGGTAGGTGTTATAACAGATATACGGTGAGTGTGAAGGAGCAGAAGAATATGGTGACACTTATCCTGGCAAAGTGGGGGGAAAGAATATTGATGCTTGCCCTGTATTGCTGACCAATTCTTCAGATCATCTCAGCATTGAGGTGAGTCTGCCTGAACGTCTTGTCCAAGTCTATCGCTAATAACGCCACAGACCTTTTCCATCACATCCAAAAGGATCAGTTTGGGTGGATCTTACAAAGAGCAAGGTGAAGCAAACATTAGTGTGTTATATATCAAACCCAAATCTATCACGCAAATACTTTACATCATATGTTCTGGAAATTAGGTATGTAAGTATATGCAAGGGAAAACAATGACATAGTGACATTATCGCTGTGCTCTTAACCCAGAGACCCAGGTAATATTCTGGGGATATGGTTTCAAATCCTGCCATGGCAGATGGTGGAATTTGAATTCAATATGTATCTGGAATCAAGGGTTTATGATGACCAGGAATCCATTGTCGATTGTTGGAAAATCTCATCTGGTTCACTGATGTTCTTGAGGGAAGGATACTACTGTCCTTACTTGGTGTGGCCTGCATGTGACTCCAGACTCAAGACAACGCAGCTGACTCTTAACTGCCCTCTGGCATGGGCAATAAATGCTGGTTATCCAGTGACGCCCTCATCCTGTGAATGAGTAGCAAATAATCATGGGTGCTGCAGTAATACTGGATTGTCTCAAATTGCACCGAAACTGCATTAACTAAGTGACTACCAATACTGTGAAGAATACCTTCCATTAGTGTGTATCAGGTCGGTTGAACAGTATGTTGTGAACCAAACTAAAGAGCAGGTTATTTCAGATTTGGTGTTGTGTGGTCAGGAGGACTAATTAATAACCTTGCTCTGAAGCAGCTTTGGAGGAATAGTGACATCAATATGTTGCATTTTTACACGGCGTCTGGATACAATATCGAATGTTTGAACATTCTGGTCACGCATCATGGAAGCCCGGAGACTAGAGGATTAATTACGCTCCAGTGAATTGGGGAAGTACAATATAACCTTCAATGGGACAAGCAATGATTGTGAGAGTCGTACAATCCGACAGCATGGAGACAGGCCCTTCAGCCCGACCTGGTCCATTCCGAACGAAATGTCCATTCACATTAACCACATTTCCCTGCACTTACCCCGTATCCTTCTTATTCTTTCCTATCCGTGTGTTTGCCCAAATGCATTTTAAATTTTGTAAATGTACCCGCCTCAAACACTCTGCTGGCAGCTCATTCCATGTGCATACCACCCTGTGTGTAAAAGAAATTGCCCCTCAGGTTCCGTTTTACTCTTTCCCCTCGGATCTTAAATTAATGCCCTCTGGTCCATGGTTCCTCAACCCTGGGGAAAAAAGACAGAGTGCATTCACTCTATCCATGCTTCCCATGATCTTATACACTTCCATCAGATCTGCCCTCAGTCTCACACTCTATGGTAAAAACTCCTAGCTTGCCCAACCTCTCACAATAACTCAGACCATTGAGTCCGGGCAACATCCTTGTAAGTTTCTTCTGCACTATTTCCAGTTTAATAATATACTTCCTGTAGCAAAGTGAACAACACTGCACATAACACTACCAGTATTGCATCACCAGCATCCTGTATAACTGCAACATCATTCCCTAATTTCGATTATCATTGTTCTCACTGATGAAGGCCAGTCTGCCAAATGCCTTTTTCACTGCCCTATCTACCTGTGACTCCACTTTCAGAGAACTTTGAACCTGAATTCCAAAGTCCCTTTGTTTCCATACACTCCTAAAGACCCTGCTATTCACCATGAAACCTTGATTTGACTTTCTAAAATGCAAGAACTTACATTTATCTGTATTAAACTCCATTTGCCATTTCTCGGCCCACTTCCTCACCTGATCAAAGCACTGCTGTAATTTCTGAAATTCCTTATAGTCTTCCTCACTGTCCATGACACCGTCTATTTTAGTGTCACCTTGAAACTTATAACTCATGCCTGTACATTCTCATCTAAATCATAGATGTGTGTAATATGTAAATATATATACAATATAAATGCATAAAACAAATAGTAATAGTCCCAGAACTGACCCCTGAGGCATTCCACTCATCACAGGCCTTCAGTCTGATAAGCATGCTTCCACTATTACCCAATGTTTCCTACCATCAAACAAATTTTGGATTTGATTTGCCAGCTCCCCCTCAATTCCATGTGATCTAAACTTCCAGAGCAGCGTACGATGTGGAACCTTACCGAAGGCCTTGCTGAAATCCATATACATCAGGTATACCACCAAGTTATTTGTCATTTCACCAAAGCACTCTAACAAATTTTTGAGCCATGATTCTCCATGCACAAAGCCATGCTGACTGCTCATAATCACACGCTGCCTTTACAAATCCATGTATATCTTCTCTCTCAGAACCTTATCAAGAAACCTACCTACTAGAGATGTCAGGTTTACTGGTCTATAGGTACCATGTTTTTCTTTGTAGCTCTTCTTGAATAAAGGCACAACATTCGCTACCCTCCAGTCCTCTGGGACCTCACCCATTGGCTACCGATGATACAAAAGTACCAACCAGGGCCCCCACTATTACTTTTCTGTCCTCCTGCAGTGTTCCTGAATATATCGGGTCAGGACCAGGAGGTTTATAGAAATACTGTTATGTCTACTTATTTCAGGTGAAAACACCAAAGAGTGAGTAAGTGACTTAATGATGATTAAATTAACAAATTAAAGAAGATATTAATCACAGGAAGTGACTTCAGAAGAATTCCAGACTTTGTGGAATCTTGAGAATTCTCAGAAAATTGCAATCCAGAAAAGGAGGGTCATGAAACTGATCAGGAAATCAAAAAGCGAACATGCATGCAAACAAACAGGAACATAAAGACTGCAAAAACCTACGATCTATATTTCAAAGGAATGAAAAACATAGTCAAATGTGGAAATTTGCAATCGGGAGAGACGAGTTTATGGTGGATAACAGCGAAATGGCAAAGCAAATGACCAGTTACTTTACATCTGTCTTAATGGAGTAAGATCCAGAAAATCACCCAGAAATACGAAGTGATCGTATAAGACTTGCGGAAGTGAAGACATAAAGTCAATTCATATCAGTAACAAGGCAATATTAAACATGCAGCTGGATTGAGCATTGCTAATCTTGACAAACCAGATGTACTTCGTACCAAAATCTTCAGAAATAAATCACAAATAGAAGTATTAATTGCATTGTCGATGACTGCGTTCTATTTTCCTGTACATTCTGCAGAGTCTGGAAGCTGGTGTAGATAAATGTACCTGAGTAAACATGATCCAAGCACTATAGATGAATGGTAGGGACCCTGGCATCTACAAAGGGAAGAAGAGATAGTGTGGAGAACTGCTGACAAATTAACTTTACATTTGTCGGGAAACTGTTGGAATCTATTATATAGGATGTGATATTGGATACTTAGACATTAACAGCAATATTGGAGAGACTCAGTATGCATTTCTGAAAGGGACATCAAACTTGACAACTTTGGAATTGTTTGAAGTTGATTCTTACAGCATAGATAATGGGGATCCAGTAGAATCGGCATATTTTAGATTATCAGAACGCTTTCTATAAGAACTCACACAGTGAGTTCGAAAATGCAATGATGTGAAGGGTATTTGGAGGAATATATGTAAATGGAAACTTAAAGTTTGGTTTGCCTTCCTTTAAGGGAGTCAGAATATAGATGTAAAGACATGTTGAAGCAGTTTCACAGAGTGTTGGTGAGACTGTACCTGGAATATTGAAAACAGTTTTGGTGACCAAATCTGAGAAAGAATATACTGAGCACAGAGGAAGTGAAATGGACATTATCCAGATAAATCCCTCAGATAGCGAGATTGCGTGATGAGGAAACTCCGTCTGTGTTCTCTTGAGTTTCAAAGAATGAGAGTTGGGTCACTGTCAACTTTATAAAACTCACAAAACATACGACAAGTTGGAAATTAACAGATGTTTATCAGGCTGTCTAATCCACATTCAAGGCAAATAATGGCAGGTTAAGGACAGACCATTGAAGACTGAAATAAGGAGGAAATTCTGCACGTGGAGGGGACTGACTAACACAGGGGCAAGGCAGGGCAAGATTACGGAGAATCCCCAGACAATCTATAAGTGCGTCAAGCGTAACAGAATAACCAGTAAATAGGTAGGCCTCATTAGTGACTTGCCAAGTTGCATCTAAATCAACTTTAGTAGTAGGAGAAAGAGGGGAGTGTAGAAAGCTGTTTGTGTGACTGGAGGCCAGTGTATCACAGGCATCAGTGCTGGGTCCCTTATTATTTGTGATTCGGAGGTGTTAGTGTTGGGCTGGGGTGGGCAAATGTAAAAATAGCATAACACCAGACTACAGTCTAACAGATCTATCCGGCAGCACAAACTTTCGAAACACTGCTTCTTCATCAATGTGCACAACCACGTGATGTAAGTGATGTTGAGAGATTTTTAAACTTATTATTTGTGGTACTCATAAATGATGCAGCTGTGAATATGGATGAGGGGTGGGGTATGTAATAAATAAGTTTGTGTTTGATACAAAGATTGGCCGGGTGATTGGCAGTGAGGAGGATGACCTTATGTTACAGGGTGATACAGATGGAATGGTCAGATGGGTGAATCAATGGCAGATGGAATGTAACTCTGATAACTATGAGATGATACACTTTGGGAGAAGGAACCAGACAGGGGAGTACTCAATGAATGGCAGCACACTAGGAAGCTCAGAGGGTGCTTCTCCACATATCGCTGAATGTGATTGAACAGGTTAATACACAATTTGGGGATGGATAGGGGAATATAAACATAGCCTTTATTCATCGAGGCATAGGTTATAAGAACTATGCAGAACTTTGATGAGGGCAAGATGGAATTCTGTGTGTAGTTCTGGGAACAACATTACAGGAAGTATGTGATTGTACTGGAGGGGGTACAGAGAATATTCACCAGGATGTTGCCTGGGATGAAGCATATCAGCTATGGAGAGAGACTGGATAAGCTCAGGTTGTTTAGTTTGGAGGAGAGAAGGCTGAGAGGTCTGTGATTCAGAAGAATAGGATTACGAGGTACATGGACAGGGTGGAGAGACAGCAGCTGTTGCTTTTAGTCAAAGGGCCCTACTTTTAAAGTGAAGGGTTTGCGGTTTAGTGAAGATTTGAGAATTGTTTTTCAACCAGAGGGTGTTGGGGTCTGGAATGCACTTCTTGAGCGTGGAGTTGTCATGGTAACCTCAACCCATTAGAAACGACACGGCTGTGCACTTCAAATACTTTAAGATTCACGGCTAAGGTCTTGTGTCAGAAAGTGGCCCTAATGTAGACCGTGCTGTATTTCTGGTAGTACAGAGACTTTGCTTCTCTGATTGGATGGCTGTGGAAGGTAGGAATTGAGTAGCCTAAGTTAGGAATTGATGGGTTTCTGAAGAATACCTTAACACGGTTGATAAGAGAGAACTTGAAATATTTCCTGAAAATATGTCAAGGGCAAAATTAAGAGCAAAAAGGTGCAGATTTCTTACCGTCTGATACCAGATAATTGAGGACAGGAAAATAGCAGAACGATGGAGCAAATACTTCAGTTATGCCTTCACAGAAGAAAATAAAACAAAAAAGAAAACTTCCTAGTAATACGAGGGAACTTTATTCTGGTGAGAAAAAGGGATAGAATGAAATCAGCAGCTAAACAGTTTCGAGAAAGTATTCGACTGAAATTAATGGGTATAGACAAAGTCAACAGAGATTTATGAAATGGAAACCATATTTGAGAAAGTGGCTTTTAGTAGAATTATGTAGAAGGTATAAATGCCATACGAATGGAATCTCAAAGCCCAAGCCTATTCTGCAAATTCGAATCCTGTGTAACTCAGGCTAATATATGGTCATAGATTTAGAATTGGAGAGCTGGCAGGAAACAGTGAGTAGGAATAAAACAATGTTTTTTTTAATGGAAGGCTGGGAGGATATAGAAAGGATCGTGGCTTGGGCTCAAGCTATTCCCAATACACATCATATCTTGGGTGTGCAGCGCAACTGCAATATTCCCAAGTCTGCTGACAGCACTAAACGATGTCAGCTTGTGAGAGGATGAGGAGGATGTAAAAAATTTCCAAGGTGATTGAGACAAGTGGAGTAACTGGGCAAATACGTGGCAGATGGAGAGTAATGATGGAATGTTGTGAACTTTGATGGGAACAATAGAATGGCGGCCTCTCATTTGAAAAAGGAGTGGTTGAAAAATGTTGCTCTATGAATGAACTTAAGCTGCATTTTTGTACATTTCTGCATAGCCCTCCGAGTCCATGTAGGGCAGTGAGTTCTGAAGCCAGAAGTCAATACTGGGAATGGCATTGGCACGCTGACTATTGTATATAGGCCCAGCAAGTGGAGAACTGTAACTTTGAAAGGAATCTGGATCTCCCTGTACACCAGTCACTGAAAACAATATCGCAGGAGCAGAAAGCGGGTAGGAAGATAAATGCTGTATTCACTTTCATTTCAGGGGGATTTAAGTACAGGAGTAAGTGTATCTTACGCAGCTGTACAGGGCCTTGGTGAGACCCCATCTCGAACATTGTGCAATATTGTGTGCAGTTTTAGTCTGTTTTCCTAACAGAGGACAAACCTGACATTGAGGGAGAGCAGCAAAGGATGACCAGACTGATCTCTGGGAGGACAGACTTGTTGTGGGAGCAGAGTTTGGAGCGACTGGACCTGTATTCCATGGGGTTTAGGAAAATGAGTGGAAATCTCAGTGAAATATATAACACTCTGACAGGGCGAGACAGATTAAAAGCAGGGATGGTAATTCCCCTGGCTGGGACGTCTAAAACAAGGGGCCACAATATTAGGTACAGACAGGCCACTTTGCATTGAGATGAGATTAAATGCCTGCACTCAGAGACTGGCGAACCAGGGGTACTCTCTCCCAGATCAGGCTGTGGAAATCAAGGGGCTGAATATAAATCAGGATTTCTGGAGACTAAAGGGATAGGGAGAGAGCAGGAGTATGGTGTGAAGATAGAAAATCAGCTATCATTCTACGTTGTTCTCTAATAACGCAGTAACTGTGTTCCTTTGCAACACTGTGTTGTAGAAAATCGTGCAATATTAATAATGGGTTTTATGGAAAAAAGAGGGTAAGTGCCGAACCCCGAAAAATATCAGTAAAAACCAAAAATTAAATTTGGTCTAACACACACTCGGACAGTCTAAATAAATCTTTAAATTTCATGTTGTAATGGAACAGTGCTGTAAATGTAACGCTTTCACACGACAGTCACTCACTGGTGCACTTCACCTTTCACCACAATCTTCACCAGAAAATGCGCGGGGGCTGACGGACCACGTGATGCCGATGGGGAATTCCAGTTCTCCCCAAGATTCTCGCCACAGTTTGAAATAAAGTTGTTTCTAAATATAAACTACAATTCCCAGTTTCAGGCTCAGTTTCAAGGCCTGCAGAGCGGATTGCATTCCTGTTTTAGCTGAACACAATGATTGAACCTTTTGTAGACAGAGGGATCTTGAGGCAAGGTTTACTGTTTAGCTGGCGTCTGGCAAGGAATCGCATCACAGTGAACACGAGTTCACTTTACAGAAAAAGGTTCATTAGTTGCATTGCAGCCAAATTGTATTTAATCAACACGTGTTATCGGTGAACTGCCTGTACATAGAATGGAGGTGCAAAACTGGTGGGCTGAATGGACTCCAGCAGTTCTCATTTTATGTTTCACAATGTTTAAACATATTAAGGAATATGAATATTGTATGGGGAAAACTGCTTTGAGGAGATGTTCGGCCATTAACGAGAATAGGGAAAGCTCAATGAGTTGTATGATGTATTCCTTTCCCGATGCTTCTGTGCAGTGTGTGGGAAAGCTCTGTAAATGTTGTCACAAGCTCTCAGCTGTTAGGAAGGAAGGCTCTGCAGGGTCAACAGGATTGTGTTTCCCATTCCCTTTTCTGATAACGAGGCTGGTGCCGGGTGTTCTCTCTGGGTTTATCCTTTAAAACCTCGCAGCAGTTTGATACAATTGAGTGCCTTGCTTGGTGCGTTTCAGAGACCATTGAAGAGTTTATAACATGTCTGTGTGTCTGGAGTCAGTTTTACGTCAGACCAGGAAAGCACGGGAGATTCACTTCCTGAACGTATACTGGGGAAGGGGATCGTCGTCTATAATCGACATTGAACAAATGATCACTATTACTGACACCAGGTATTAGATCTCGATATTTTATTAATTGTTTTTAACTTGCACCAGTTGCCAGAGAATTATCTTCGTCTGGATTAGCAATCCAATGACAATTCCACAACAGCACCATCTCCACATGGGGGCCTATCGTAAAACCACAGTGAACCGATTATTTCTGTGCTGTTTGACAGATCTGTCAAAAATAGCCCCAACCAATTTGACTATCGTGATGGGACTGAGGGCGTGGTAATTGGTCCGATTGTAATTATTCCCTTCTTAGGGGATGGGACATAGTTGAGTAATTACCCACATTAGGAGAAAGTGAGGACTGCAGTTGCTAATTACCCACATTGCCAGGGAGATGTTAGAGTTGGAGCTGGAATGAAACAGCTTCCTCAGGTACACGGCTTGTTGTGTAGCAAAAGTCCTCAGTCCTATTGCAGGAATGGTGTCAGGGCCAAATCCCTTTGTCGTATCTACAGTGTCCAGCTGTTTCTTCATGTCACGTGCAGTGAATTGAATTGGTTGAAGACGGGCATCTGTGATTCTGAGGGCATCATAGTGAGGGTGAGGTGGGTAATCGACTCAACACGTCTGGCTGAGGATGGTTCAGATACTGTATCGTCTACATGGAAGCACAGGGCTGTTCTATCATTTAGGATGGGGATATTTGTGGAGTCCTCTCCTCCAGTAAGTTGTTTAATGGTTCATCGACTTTTATCCATGGATTTGACAGGACGACAGAGCTTAGATCTGATTTGTTAGTCTTGGTATCATCTCTCTCTCTGTATCAGATGTTAGTCCTGCTGTTCATCGTGTAACCAGTCAAGTGCGGTAGCTTTAATGAATTGTCATCAGGTTTAGGTGCACGTGATTCCGACCCGACCATGTCAACCCACACTTGTCACTGACCCATGGATCGGCTTGATGGAAATGGTAGATGGATGGACTATCCTGGGGGAAAAGTTACAGATTGTCATTGAAATCTACAGCATCAGATGATAACCCAGTTTTAGCTGCAATATCTACAATTCAATAATACTGACTGGGCCCAATTCACACCGAGACCCATTCACCCATCAGCCCTGTACTCAGTGACCTACTCTTGTTTCTGATGCGGAAATCCTTCCATTTTCATATTCTCATTCTGCTGGAAGTTTTTCCTTGTGTGACGCTTCCAATTTGTTACATAACCAATATCCATTTAAGGTACTAATGTGAATCTTTTCCTTTCAGTAATGCCATCTTCTGTATTTGAAGTGAACGTGTTTTCCTCTGTTTTTCTCCCTGTCCATGATTCAGAGCTCTGCAGTGTCAGTGATGCCAGCCTTATGCAGTTTCAGAGTCAAGGAACTTGTCACCATGCGTTACTGTTCAGTTCATAGTGTACGTCACTCCATGTTGGACAGGATGTTTGGGCTTCGTTGACAATATGTCGTTGGAAATTGTTCAACAAACAGAAATTGCAGAAGAAATGGCTAAAGATGTTGCAGAATTTTCTGGAGTGAATGCAGAGCTAAACTTCCAGTTCCAGTGAACCTTCTATCAAGCTTTTTGTATTTTTATTTCCAGTATCCATCGTCATTTGTTTAATTGAAAAATTGTTCTGCGCCTATTCATTTCTGGAGAAACTCAGCAGGTCTATCAACATCTGCAGAGAAAGAGAAACAGAGTTAGCGTTTCCAGTCCAGTGTGACAATTCTTCAAAACTGAATACAATTGCGAAATGGTATTTTAATCCCTTGCCCGAAGTGGAGGATGGGTGGCAGGAAAAAGAGGGTGTGGCAAAAGATTAATGGACTTTTAGCAGTGGGTAATGAGAAGATTCTGTATAACGGGTCGAAATTAAGGATTACTGGGGGAAAGGGGTTCTCTTTATTGAATGCAAGATAAAGAAGACACAACCAGACAAAGTCATACAGAGACCAGGAGGGAGAATGTTGACCATGTGGTAAAATATAGATCTGGCCACAGATACGTTTTCACTGTCGTGATCGTCACCCCCTTTAGACAAAGGAATTCAGATGCTTGACTTCTTATTGGCACTAGTAAGCGTTTCATGCTGCCTTAGTATTGTAACATGGAGAAAAACAAATCACAGTATGACGTTTGGGCTGAGTGTTGGTTACCTGTCATTTTAAATATTATTTAATTTTGCAGTGCTTATCTTTAAACACTTGTTCTTGAAGTTAGTATCAGATGGAGTGTAGGATGTTGAGGGGTGACATTAAAGAAACATATAAAATCATGAGAGGTAGGGATAGGGTGAATAGCCAAGGTCTTTTCCACAGGATAGGGGAATCCAAACATAGAGGGAATAGGTTTAAGGTGAAAGAGGATAGATTTAAAAGGGACAAAAGGGCAGCTTTTTTACACAGAGGGCGGTGTGGGTATGGAATGCGCTTCCAGAGGAAGAGTGGGAGATGCAAGGACAGCTACAACATTTAAAACTCATTTGGACAAACGTATGAATGGGAAACATTTAGAGCCACATGGACCTAATGAAAACAGATGGGACTAGGAGAGTTTGGAAGGTCTGCCCAGCATGGACATTTAGAAAAGCTTCATGCAGAGTCAGGGTGGTTTTGTGAAAGGGAAATGATAGTTTGCCCTGTAAAATCATGCAAAGTATTTCTGGAGATGCCTGTAAATGTAACAAGTGGACTTGATAAAGGGGATCTGGTGGACACCAGGCTTTCCAGAGATTTTCCACAAGGTATTACAAAATAAAGGTTCTTACACAAAACAGAAGCTCCAGAATGTCGGATACTGTATTAACGTGGGATGATGATTGTTTAACACAGAAATCGGAGATTCAGGATTAATGGATCTTTATGATAACGGTGTATCTGCTGGAGTACCACATATATCAGTCTGATGGCATCAGTTATTTGCAATCTATGCTGACAGCCTGAAGGAGGGAGTTGAGTGCATTATACATCCGAGTTTGAGGATGACACTGAGAATCAAAAGGCAGGTTGTTATTTAATGGAGATGAAATCCAGAAAAGGAACAGTACAAAGGGATTGGAGTCTTCCTGTGTGTGAAACATAAAGTCAGCGTGATGATGCAGCAAGGAACTTGGTTGGTACATTCGGCGGTTTCCAGGGAAGAAATGGTTGTGTTATTGAGAATCTCTAAGATGGTCAGGCGATAATTCATTGGGGTTTAAATGAATGAGGAGTGATACTGCTCAAACATACAAGACACAGAAGGGGTTGGAGAAGGTAGATGTTGAGAAGTTGTTTCCATTGTTGGGCAATGTGTTGAACTCGAGGACATAGATACCGAATAAGGAACATCGATTTCAATCTGAGATGCAGATAATGTCTTACCTCCAAAGGTAGTGAATGTCTTGAACTCCCTAACCCAGAGAGGTGTGGAGGGATACAAGAAGTCGGCAAGAAAGTGGAGTTGAGCCCTGCAGTAGATCAGCCATGTTCTTATTAAATGACAGGGTTAGCTTGAGGGGCCGATTGACCTACTCCTGTTCCTATTTATTAATTTCACATGTTATGCTTTTGGAAAGTAACGGGTTATTTTGCTGTAAATCGTGTTGTACAATGTTGCATTCAGAGAGAGCAGAGGATTTGTTGTTTTAACCCTAGGTGGGGTATGTAGCTGTATTCCCAGCGTATCTGGGTCTGCAACATGACCCACATCTGGAGCAGAAGTTACAAAGAGGAGAAGCCTGGAAACAGGGATTGGGGGTGGGGGTGATGGTCACTTCCTGTTCCAGTCTGGATTTTCCAAGTGAAGTTCCAAAACTCCAACTAACCAGCGGAGTGGCCTCGATCTGCCCCTGTTTAGCATGTCCGAGGGCTGAATGGAACATCAGAAGTTAGGGCTGAGGGACACAAGTGGGTCATTCGGCCCTTTGACACTACTCCGCCAGTAAATAAGGTCATGATTCATCTCATTGTGATCCCAGCTGCACGTTTCTTTCCATGCACCATTAACTCTGATTAACCTGTCCATGGAAAATCAGACAAAGCCAGCTTAGATATAATTTAAAGATCCAGCCATCCCAAACTTCTGGGTAAGAGAATTCCCACTTGACTGAAATCCGACTTTGTGTATTTCTCCTAATTTCTGCTCTGACGGATATTGGAGGGTGTCACTGTTTCCTTTTCTCATCCCATTCCTCCACTGCTGACACCAAATTTTAAATGTAACCAGGTTGGTGATATGGCCGATGATAAAGTTCTCAGACTGAGTCTGGTTCAGTGACAGGAACAAGTCAGGAAGATTTCTTTAGTCAGCCACATGTAACTAATATAACTAAAGGATGTGCATGGTGGATCTGTGGTTAGCACTGCTACCTCACATCACCAAGTAGCTGCGTTCAATTCCAACCTCGGGCAACCCTCGATGTGGATTTTGATCATTCTCCCCATGTCTGTGTGGGTTTCCTCCCAGTGTTCCAGTTTCCTCCAACTGTCCAAAGCTTAGAGCGGATTGGCTAAGATAAATTGCCTATAGCGCCCAGGGATGTGTTGGTTAGATAGGTTAGTCATGCGAAATGCAGGGTTACATGGATAGAGTAGGGGGGCAGGTCCGGGGGGCGGATACTGTTACGAAGGGTCAATGTGGACTTGATGGACGGAATGTCCTGCTTCCACAATGTCGAGATTCTATAAAAACAACAAGAAGTTTTACTATACCAACATCCAATGGATATCTATCTGATCACTCTCCTCTAGGTTTTGTATGTTTCAATAAGATCACCTCTCATTCCAAGAGTAACATGTTAAAGCCTTCATAATATAAGTCCCTCATCCCTGGAATACATGAAGTGAAATATCTATGAACTGCTTCCAATTTAATTATATCCTTTCTCAGGTAATGAGACAAAAATAATCTCATACACAGATGAAGTTAATTTTTGTTTTCTCAATGGTGAGAGTATTTGGAACTCTCTTCCCCGCAGAGCATTGGAGGCAGAGATATTGAATATGTTTGAGGCACAGCCAGAAGGTTCACAAAGAATAACGGAGTCAAGGATTATCGGGGAATGGCAGGAATGTGCAGTGTGGGGAAATGCTGACAGTGGTAAAAAAAAATCACACTGCTCCAGCACATCCAGGAATATAATGCATCCAGAAATGAAATGATAATATCGATAAATTGTTAATGGGAAATTCAAGATGGTTGTAATCTGGAAGGTCTGCTTTGTCAAGCTCTGCATCACAGCACGGGCAAAGTGCTTCCCTAACCCACTCCATCCCAGCCATTTACTTAAAATGCTTAGTTTTGGAAAGATTTGAGATTTGGCAGTTGTAGTAGTTTTAGTTTGTGTAGTTTTTAAGCTCTATGAGACTTTGTTTATTAATGATCAGTAATTCGAGTTCTTCGTCTCTCGAGTTCAAATGTTGCTACAGTGTGTTCTGGATAATGATGTGCTTAAATGGTGTACCTGGAGCATTAAGGGGAGCCATTAGCCAGAAAAAAGGAAAAAATTAATTTCTAGTCTTAAAAAGAGAGGATGGATGTTGTCCTATTGCAGGAGATGCACCTTGATGACAAAGAACATTTGACTTTCCAGCAGGTCGCGTTTGATCGGGTTTATTTCTCCTCTTTTAATATTACGAGTTGGGGAGAAGCCATAATGGATAAAAAGAATCTTCCATTTAACCTACTAGATTGTATTTGATACTCACGGGAAGCTCATAATCCCCAAAGCCTTAAACTATGGTAAATAATACAGTATTTTGAATGTTTATTGCACCCCTTCCCCGCCCCCCCCCCCCCCCAACCCCCGGCACACCCTCTTAAAATCCTGGTAGATGCATTTTCCAAATTCAGTTATCTTGCATCGTGGCACATTATTGTAGAAGATTTCAACTGTCTTATGGACCCCACGGTGGACTGAATGTCCTAAGGTGCCCCAATACCCTCGTTATAATGTAAGCAATTAATGGATTTGTGTGCAGAAAGAGAGCTGGTGGATATCTGGAGGCAGATCCACATCACAAGTCAGGATTTTATTTTCTTCTTTAACCGGCATAAATGCCACATGAGGGTTGATATCTTCCCCATTCCTGCAACAATCATAGATTCGGTGGCATCCTGCACAATTGGGAATATTACCATTTCTGACCATGAAGCAGTATACTTATTGATTAATATTAAGGGCAATATAACATCTTCGAGACACTAGCGAATCAATCTCTTTCGTATTAAGACTAGTTGGTTAATTGAGTATTTAGATTAGATTACTTACAGTGTAGAAACAGGCCCTTCGGCCCAACAAGTCCACACCGACCCGCCGAAGAGCAACCCACACAGACCCATCCGCTGGCGTTTACCCCTTCATCTAACACTACAGGCAATTTAGCATGGCCAATTCACCTAACCTGCACATGTTTGGACTGTGGGAGGAAACCAGAGCACCCGGAGAAAACCCACGCAGACACAGGGGTAATGTGTAAACTCCACACAAACTGTCACCTAAGGCAGGAATTGAACTGGGGTCTCTGGTGCTGTGAGGCAGCAGTGCAAACCACTGTGTCACTGTGCCACCGTGCCGCCCACTGCAATGAATTCAGATCTTTCTCAGCCATTAATTCAGATTTAACCAGTAAACCATACATTCCATGGGAAATTGCTAAGGCTTCTGCCGAGGGAATAATTAATACTTAGGATGTCGCAGAAGGGGGAGCAGGAACGCTGGTTTGAGGCAGAGCTGAGGCCAGCCAAGAGGGCATACTGTGATAGACCCTCAGTGGCTAAGCTGCAGAGGATCACAACGCTTCGGTCTACTTGAATTCCACGCTCACACAGACAGCCAAGAAGGTACTTACTTTTGCAAAACAAAGGCTGTTTGAATATGGTGATAAGCCAGGCAGGTATTTATTCTATCTTGCCAGGAAAACGATCGCCCCTCTGAAGCCATTACCTCAATTAGGGAAGGTACTGGGATCCTTACCTTCAATTCCAAAAAGATTGATGCCCCCTGTCCGAGATTTTTCACCTAATTATTTCAGCCTAAACATTTTGAAGATAGATGGATTAAGATGGAGTCATTTTTCAAGAACCTGGGTCTTCCAGGAGTTACCCCTGAATAAGTGTTTTGCCTTAATGCACTATTATCAGCACGGGAAGGTGTGAAGCAACTTCAGAATGTAAAGGTGCACGGTCCTGACGGATTTCTGAGTGAATTTTATAAATAATTTATAAACCTATTGTCAGTGCTGATGTTTAACATGTTCTGTCACTCATACAGTCAGTAACCCCTCCCTCCATCCTTAAGAGAGGCTCATATCTCTCTGATGCTGAAGAAATGAAGACCCTGGAGGATTGTGCTTCTTACACGCCAATCTGACTTTTAAATGTTGGTCTCAAAATCTCGTATGAAACCCGTGCATTTCGGCTGGAAACTTTGCTGCCTTCCCTTACCAAAGAGGACCAAACAGGCTTTATAAAGGGCGGCAGATTTTCCTACAATGTTAAGTGGTTACTCAATATGATCCAAGAGTGTCAACAACAATCTGTCCAGGGATAATTGATCTCTTTAGATGAGAGAAGGCATTTGATTGGGTTGAGTGGCCGGATCTCTTCTGTACATTAGAACGGTTTGGTCTACGCAAAGTTTTTATCAAGTGGGTGAGGGTCATTTACAGTGAGCCTCTGGCTGTAGTTCTCACTAATGGTGTGCGAACCAGTAATATTAATATTTCTCCAGGCAGCCGACAAGGTTGACACCTTTCACCATTGTTGTTTACGTTGGGGATTGAGCCACTGGCGGAGGCCATCTGTCGGGATGTCAACATATCTGCCCCAGAGGTGGGATATAAGTTACGAAAGATTACATTGTATGCAGATGAGGGTGTTATGTTTTTTGTCAAATCCCGCAATTTCGGTAGGTCATGTGATGCAATGCATTAATTCGCTTGTTGCCTTTCCGGGCAATAAATTAAGTTTACAAAGTTGGAGGCCATGCCTATGGGAGGTCTTTGGGAAATACCTGATACTGGGGCTAAATCCTCGTTTCCTTTTAAATGGTCACTGGGGTGGTTTCTCTATTTCAGTATATTCATTACATCTGTCTTTGATCATTTATTTAACGTGAACTATGTCCATTTATTGGACAAAATTAAACAAGACCTTCAAAGATGGGAGGCATTTCCAAAATCCTATCTAGGTCGGATAGCTGTTATTAAAATGAATGTCCTTCCTCATTTCCTACACCCCGTGTGAATGCTTTTTTTTGATGTTTCCCACACAGATGAGGCATGTGGGCTGCACTGTGGCACAGTGGTTCGCACTGCTGCCTCATACTTCCAGTGACCCGGTTCACTTCCCACCTCAGGCGACTGGCTGCGTGGAGTTTGCACATTCTCCCCGTGTCTGCGTGGGTTTTCTCTGGGTGCTCCGGTTTCCTCCCACAGTACAAAAAATGTGCAGGTTAGGTGAATTGGCCATGCTAAATTGCCCATAATGTTAGGTGAAGGGGTAAATGTAGGGGAATGGGTGTGAGAGGGTTGTGCTTCGGCGGGTCGGTGTGGACTTGTTGGGCTGAAGGGCCTGTTTCCACACTGTAAGTAATCTAATCAAAGTTTTTTTTTGAAAAAAAAATGGCTGGTTTACCTCTTTTATTTGGCACCATAAGCGATTCTTTATCAAGGTAACAAAATTGCAACTGCCCCAAAGATTGTGGGGAGTTGATCTCCCTGATTAATAGCAATCAATTAAGTTTTTTTTCCAACGTATTTGAATGCCTGGACCGCTGTGGTCTTGGCGTCAATATGGCTAGGCATTAGTATATTCTCAACTGTGTCTGCGAAGGTTTCCTCTCACAGTCACGCAGATGTGCAGGTTAGATGAATTGGTCATTGCTAAATCGCTCATAGTGTTCCAGGATCTCTAAGTTGGGGCATTAATCAGGGTAAATATAGCATGGTAGGGGAATGGGCCTGAGTGGGTCACTCTTCAGAGGGTCGAAGTGGACATGCTGGGCCCAATCTAAACCCACCTGCCAGCACTCGGCCCATATCCCTCCAAACCCTTCTTATTCATTTACCCATCCAAATGCCTCTTAAATGTTACACTTGTATCAGCCTCCCCGACATCACCTGGCAGTTCATTCCATACATGTACCATTCTCTGTATGAAATAGTTGCCCTGTAGTTCTCTATTATATCTTTCCCCTCTCACCCGAAACTTATACCCTCTCGTTCTGACTCCCCGACCCCTGGGAAAAGACTTTACCTATTTACCCTATCCATGCCCCTCATAACTCTGTAAAACTCTATAATGTCAGCACTCAGACTCCGACGCTCCAGGGTAAACAGCCCCAGTCTGTTCAGCCTCTCTCTATAGCTCAAATCCTCCAACGCTGGCAACATCCTTGAAATCCTTTCTGAACCCTTTCAAGTTTCACAACATCTTTCCGATAGGAAGGAGACCAGAATTGCACGCACTATTCCAACACTGGCCGAACTAGTGTTCTGTACAGCCGCAACATGATCTTACAACTCCTGTACTCTAAACTCTGACCAATAAAGGAAACGCCTTCATCACTATCCTATCTACCTCCAACTCCCCTTTTAAGGAGCTTTGAACCTGCACTCCAAGGTCTCTTTGTTCAGCAACAATCCCTGCGACCTTACCATTAAGTGTAAAAGTCCTGCTAAGAATTTCTTTCCCAAAATGCAACACCTCGCATTTAACTGAATCAAACTTCATCTGCCACTTCTCAGCCCATTGGCCATTTGGTCAATCTGAGGTGACCCTCTCCGCTCTCCACTACACCTCCAATTTTGGTGTCATCTGCAAACTTACGAATTGTACCTCTTATGCTTGCATCCAAATCATTTATGTCAATGACAAAATGTAGTGAATCCTGCACCGATCCTTGTGGCACTGAACTTGTCATAGGCCTCCAGTCTGAAAAACAACCCTTCACCACCACCCTATGTTTTCTAACTTTGAGCCAGTCCTGTATCCAAATGGTTAGTTCTCCATGTATTCCATGAGATCTAACCATGCCATTCAGTCTCCCATGGGGAACCTCATCAAAACCCTTACTGAAGTCCATATCGATCATATCTACCCCTCTGCCCTCCTCAATCCTCTTTGTTACTTCCTCAAGAAACTAAATCAAGTTTGTGAGACATGATTTCTCACGCACAAAGCCAAGTTGACTATCCCTAATCAGTCCTTGCCTTTCCAAATACAAGCACATCCTGGCCCTCACGATTCCCTCCAACAACTTGCCCATCACCAACGTCAGGCTCACTGGTCTATAGTTCCCTGGCTTGTACTTAACACCCTTCTTATACAATAGCACAACGTTAGCGAACCTCCAGTCTTCCGGCACCTCACCTGTGACTATCCATATTACAAATATCTCAGCAAGACGCCCAGCAATCATTCTCTAGCTTCCCACAAAGTTCTGGTGTCACTTGATCAGGTCCTGGGGGTTTATCCACCTTTATTCGCTTCAAGGCATCCAGCAATTCCTCCTCTGTAATATCGACATTTTGCAAGGTGTCACCATCTATTTCACTACAATTTATATCTTCCATATCATTTTTCACAGTAAATATGATGCGCAATACTCCTTTAGTATCTCCCGCATACTTCCTGTGCTAGGAAGAATATTCTGTTGTGTTGGATGTCTGAAAACCCTCCGTGTCCATTGGGTCGTTGTAAGCTCATCATGGAGAATATCCCTTTGGACGTTCTCATTAGTATGGTGCACCGAAAAGCAGAGATTTATATAAGGTATGGCAACCCTTTCTGGATTACCGCGATGCAGGCTTATTTGTCACTCTAAAAAGGTCTTTTATATAGCCATGGCGATATTGTCTAATGAATAAGATATTATGAATTATGAACGTATGAATGTGTATCAGTTGATGCTCTCAAAGAACGAGAGCTATCACCTTGTTATTATTTATTTATTATTTATTGTTTATTTTTGTTTTTCTTCAGTCAGTTTAGAGACTTTAACTTATTTTGTATATACATGCACATGGGTGTAATTTTGTTCAGTTAATTGAGTTGTTATGTTATTGGTTTAATATAATAATAAAAATATCTTTTTCAATAAAATATTTTGCTTCAAATTAAAATGCTAATATGGATAGATTAGAGTCCCAAATAACTCTCATTAGAGAGACCACTCGTGGTGGTTTATGTTGAAGGTCACCACACGGGTAATAGGGTAAGATTGAGAGAGGATCCCCTTCATGGTAACCTCTGGGGAATTGTGGGAACTGAACCTGCGCTGGTGGCCTCCCTCTGCATCACAAACCAACCATCCAACCAACTGAGTGGGAGACTGTGTAACTGCTACACACAGAATCAGCAGCAGAAAAAGGGCAAGAGAAATTTTAATGACAAGGAAAAAGGTGTATTTGATACAAAAACGTTCTCTGCTAGAAATTGTATTTTATTGTGAGACAAGTGTTTGGAAGCTGTCTTTGGCTGAATACAATAAGGTGAGACAAGTGAAATAACCAGAATGACTAATTGTGGTTGAATACCGATAGCCATAAAATAAGTGCATGTTTTTGAATGGTCTGTGGAAAGCATGCTGACTGTTTCATGAATTTATAAATCAGATGAAATATATTGAAAGGAGAGTCCGTCCCCATGTGAAATGCCTTCTGAACACATGCTAGAAGAAACCCGTGGTATGAAGTGTCTGAGAATCGTCTGCTCGGGAACAGAAACCTGGGGGTTGAATGACTGAAAGTTCCTGTAACATGGAGCTGAGAAAACCATCAGATCACCCCCAAACGTATTGACTGTTGGAGCATGTTTGAAATACTGAATGGTCTCATGATGGATTTTAATTGTGTGTGATTTGAAAAACGTACATCTCTACTCCATCCTCTTACATGTTACACACTGGGGCACTGCCGTTTTCCTGAAACTGGGAACAATACCTGGCACATTCCATAATTGGCATTCCCCAGAATATTCTATAACTATGTAGGGGGCATGAGGAAGGCAAGAGAGAAAGAGAGGGAAGGTGCTGCATGCAGTAGTGTGAGTGGTGGAGCATGAGCCTTGTTCGGGGGTCGGTGCTATAACAGATATACAGTGAGTGTGAGGGAGCAGAGACAATACGGTGACCCTTGTCCTGACAGAGTGGGGAAGGTTATTGATGCTTGTCCTGTATTGCTGGACATTTCTTCAGACCGTAGATACTGCACTGAGCTGGGTGCAGAGAGCAGACCATGCTCGGTGGGTCTGGTAGTGTGGCCCCATCTGGGAAGAGAATGGTCCCCTTTTGTACTTGCCCATCCACCAGGACCTCCGTGCTACTGTCGACAAACCGTGGTGTAATTTCCCCTTCGCTGCCATGTTTGGGGAAAATGTGCAGGGCAGCTCCAAACTGAGAAAGTGCAACCGTGTGCCCATCGGCCTTTTAAAGATGGCACCAGTGTCAGGGATCACAAAATATCCAGGGGCATCCAGGCGATTGTGAGTACCTCCAGTCATGATGGGTGGCAGAATCGGGCTGGCATTGTATGAGAGGGACACGATGGAGTGGGGTGGCTAGTTAATGAGATGAGTTTGGTAAGATAGCACCAGGAAACTAGCTCGGCCTTGTGCAGACAACCCCTCTGTCACACTTAATTAAAATGTCACTGCGACAGTTTTTTGTTAGATTCAGCCCAGTGAGGTGAAGACTCTGCTGTCCTCATTCGCAGTTACAAAGCTGCAGAACAAATGCTCATCTAAAACTCTCCTTCGCCTGAACTGACAGCAATATCCCATTCACTCATGATTCTTCAAAATACAGACCCGTGTTGCATGATACTATCGAAATGTCTTCATTCTGAAACCTGTGAACATATCCTTCCATGACATTTTATCTCAGTCTCCCCCCCCCCCCCGCACCCTATCTCCACACCAAAACAAACTCATATACAGTCATATTGCACGAGATTGCCAGTATGACTGGTCATTTGGCCTAGCTGGTCCATGGCAACCAAAATGTACATCCAGACTCACCCCATTTCCCTGCCCTTGTTTTGTATCCCTCTAATACTTTCCTATCTGTGTATTTGTCCAATTGCCTTTTCAATGTTGTCATTGTACCCACATCAATCACTTCCACTGACAGCTCAGTCCATCTGTGTACTACACTCTATGTAAAAAAGTTGTCCCTCAGTTTCCTTTTTATATATTTTATCCTTTCCAAACATTAATGGATGTCCTCTAGTCATCGATTCACCAACCTTGAGAGAAAAGTTTGAAGTATTCACCCCATGCACGCCTCTCAATATTTTATAAGGGCTACACTTCTATAAGAACCCCCTCGGTTTCCTAAGCTGTAAAGAAATAAGTTCTAACCTGGCCAACCTCTGCCTATAACTTAGAGCTTTTAGCCCAGGAAACATCTTTGGAAATTTGTTCTGCATACTTTCTAGTTCAATAATATCCGTTCCAGAGCAAGATGAACAAAACTGAACACAATACTCCAACTGCAGCCTTACCAACATCCTGTACAATTGCAGCATAACGTCCCAACTTCTATACTCAATGCGTTGATGAAGGCCAATGTGCCAATAGCCTTATTCACTGTCCTATGCATCTGTGACTCAAATTTCAGACAACCGTGCACCTGATCTCCAACGACCTTTTGTTCCACTACACGTCTTAAGGCACTATCATTCATCATTAAACTCCTACCTGGATTTGACTTTCCAAAATGCAAGACGTCACACTTATCTAAATTAAACTCCATTTGCTATTTCTCAGCCCACTTCCCCAGCTGATCAAGGTACTGCTGCAATTTCTGATAACGTTCCTCACTGTAAATGATGTCTCCTAATTTAGTGTCATCTGCAAACTTATTAACGTTGCATTGTGCACTCTGGTCCAAAGCATTGATATAGATAACAAACAGCAATGGGCCAAGGACCGACCACTAAGGCACTCCACTAGTTACAGGCCTCCAGTCTGACAAGCATACCTCCATTTGTTTCAGAACATTAAGCCAATTGTGTCGCCAATTTGCCAGTTTACATTGGAGTCCATGCGATCTAACCTTCTAGAGCGGCCTACCATGTGGAACCTTATCAAAGGCCTTACTGAAATCCATATAGACTATGTCCACCATCTTTCCTCGTCAACCTTCCAGGTCACTTCCTCAAAAATCTCTATCAAACTTTGTCAGACATGATCTGCCACGCACAAAGCTCTGCTGACTGCTCCAAGTCAAACTCTGTCTTCCCAAATACATCCATATCTTATATCTCCGAACCTTCTCAAGTGGTTTCCAGAAACAGATGTGAAGCTTACTGGTCTATATTTCCCAGGCTTTTCTTTGCAGCCATTCTGAATAAGGGCACTACCTTTGCTACTGCCCAGTCTTCCAAGACCTTGCCCCTGAACTACCTTCCCTCGCCTTGTGCAGTGCTCTTAGATATATCTGGTCAGGACCAAGAGATTTATCTGACTTTATGCATTCTAATATGTCCATCAGCACCTCTACTGTGATATTGACTGTACCAAGATATCACAACTAACCTCCCAAAGGTCACAGGTCTTCATGTCTTTCTTCATGATAAACACAGAGGGGAAATTGAGGACCTCACCCATTTCTTGAAGTTTTACACATGCATGCCCATTTTGGATTTTAAGGCATCCTATCTCTCTCTAGTTGTTCTTTTTATTTACTATACTGAATTTGGATTCATCTTAATCTGCTCAGCCAAGGCTATCTCATACCCCATTTTAGCCCTGCTGATTTCCTTCTTCAGTAAACTCCTCTATCCCCTGTGTACCTCCAGAGATTCCCTTGGAACCAGCTGCCTGTACTTGAGTGACGCCTCCTTTCTCTCTGGTCAGAGCCTCAATATCTCTTGTTATCCAGGGTTCCCTCTTCCAGCCTCACTTTCCCTTCACCCTCACAGGAACATGCAGACCTTGAACTCGAGCTATCTCACTTTGAAGCCCTCCCACTTGCCCTGGATCCTTTTATCTGATACACACTACTCCAATCAAGCCCTGAAATCCCCTGTCTAATTTCAACAAAATTCGCCTTGCCCCAATTTAGAACTTGAATCTGTGGGCTAATTTTTTTCCCTACCATACCGCTTTTAACATTAATACAGCTCTGGTCACTTTTCCCAAAATGCTCCCCCACTTTATCTCCGTCACCTATCCTGCCCTGTTTCCCAACAGTAGGTCGAGTTTGTCCCTTCCCGCGTAGGACCCTGCACATGCTGCTTGTTGATGCTTTCCTGAACACACTTAACAAATTACGTTCCACCAAATTTCTTAACCCTCTGGAAGTCCGAGTCTATGTTAGGATAATTAAAATCACCTATTATGACAACCCTATTGATCCTGCAAGTCTCACCAGTCTTCCTGCATATTTGTTCCTCTATTTCCCATTGATTATTTGAAGGCTTATAGTGCAACCACTATAACGTTACCAACCCCTCTTATTGTTTGCATCATTTACAAAATCTCATTGGATATTATCTCAGTTATGTCATCTTTAAATACTAGAGTTATACACGCCTTAATCAAAACTATTGGTATTTAAATTGTTTCCATTTAGAACATAGAACAATACAGCACAGAACAGGCCCTTCGGCCCACGATGTTGTGCCGAACTTCTATCCTAGATTAAGCACCCATCCATGTACCTATCCAAATGCCGCTTAAAGGTCGCCAATGAATCTGACTCTACCACTCCCACGGGCAGCGCATTCCATGCCCCCACCACTCTCTGGGTGAAGAACCCACCCCTGACATCTCCCCTATACCTTCCACCCTTCACCTTAAATTTATGTCCCCTTGTAACACTCTGTTGTACCCGGGGAAAAAGTTTCTGACTGTCTACTCTATCTATTCCTCTGATCATCTTATAAACCTCTATCAAGTCACCCCTCATCCTTCGCCGTTCCAACGAGAAAAGGCCGAGAACTCTCAACCTATCCTCGTATGACCTACTCTCCATTCCAGGCAACATCCTGGTAAATCTTCTCTGCACCCTCTCCAAAGCTTCCACATCTTTCCTAAAGTGAGGCGACCAGAACTGCACACAGTACTCCAAATGTGGCCTAACCAAAGTCCTGTACAGCTGCAACATCACCTCACGACTCTTGAATTCAATCCCTCTGCTAATGAACGATAATACTCCATAGGCCTTCTTACAAACTCTATCCACCTGAGTGGCAACCTTCAAAGATCTATGTACATAGACCCCAAGATCCCTCTGTTCCTCCACCTGACCAAGAACCCTACCATTAACCCTGTATTCCGCATTCTTATTTGTTCTTCCAAAATGGACAACTTCACACTTGGCAGGGTTGAACTCCATCTGCCACTCCTCAGCCCAGCTCTGCATCATATCTAAGTCCCTCTGCAGCCGACAACAGCCCTCCTCACTGTCCACAACTCCACCTATCTTTGTATCATCTGCAAATTTACTGACCCACCCTTCGACTCCCTCATCTAAGTCATTAATAAAAATTACAAACAGCAGAGGACCCAGAACTGATCCCTGCGGAACTCCACTTGTAACTGGACTCCATGCTGAATATTTACCATCTACTACCACTCTCTGACTTCGACCGGTTAGCCAGTTTTCTATCCAATTGGCCAAATTTCCCTCTATCCCATGCCTCCTGACTTTCCGCATAAGCCTACCATGGGGAACCTTATCAAATGCCTTACTAAAATCCATGTACACTACATCCACTGCTCTACCCTCATCCACATGCTTGGTCACCTCCTCGAAGAATTCAATAAGACTTGTAAGGCAAGACCTACCCTTCACAAATCCGTGCTGGCTGTCCCTAATCAAGCAGTGCCGTTCCAGATACTCGTAAATCCTATCCCTCAGTACCCTTTCCATTACTTTGCCTACCACAGAAGTAAGACTAACTGGCCTGTAATTCCCGGGGTTATCCCGATTCCCTTTTTTGAACAGGGAATTTACATCTCTTCCTCGCAGTGACTTCACATTCGCAGCATCCCTTGTCAAGGCATATTGGAGATATGGAGCTGTAAATGGATGGGAGCTGCATATCCTGTCAGTTCCAACATTGGTCGCAAGTTTCCCCACACTGAGCTGCGATCTAACACAGTGTTACCGAACAATGCAACAATCTGGGTTTATATATAAATGAACCAGTGCGGACTGCACAGCCCCCCACGCTGGACATTTAGCCCAAGATTATAGATCCAGCATTGGTGTGGGCTGCACAGTGTTTCACTCTGCACATAGCTGGGTTGCATTCAGCAGACACTAGCCGGATCTACACAGTGCTCCATCCTGAATATGTCATGGTTATGTGAGTTAGATTGTGAATGTGAGAGAACTAAATATCTGGCTATGCCTTTATTTTTGTTTCAATTATTGTGATTGGACTCTTCAAATCCTGACTCATAGTTAGACCCGACCCTCTGGATGAGTCATGGTAACTGTTGTTACAGCATCTGAGTGTGCAACATGACCAACAAATGGAGCAGAGGCTGCAGAGAGGGGAAGCTCTGTAAAATGGAATGAGGGAATCACAATCAGATCAGCCGTGGTCTTAGTGAATGGTGGGGCAGGATTGAATGGACCACTGATGCAACTTATCATATATTTCTGTTTGTTCCAAGCAGACTCCCCTTCTCTCCCAGTGTCCCATACTGGTGGGGAGTGAGTCCCCTGCTCCTGTTCCTGCGTAACAGGATCCTCGGGCCTCACTAGCCTCCAGATTTCCCTGTGCCCCAGTTTTGAGCAGTTGAATAACTGGCTCCTGTTCCTGTGTCCCTGTCTCGAACAGTTGAGTGACTGCCTCCTGTCCCTCTACCCCAGTTTCAAGCAATTGAATGACTCCCTCCTGATCCCAAGTTTGTGAAAGTAGATGTCCTCCTCCTGCTCCTGAGTAACAGGCTCCAATAGCTCTGTGCTCACCTGCTGCTCCTGTGGAATGGAGGTGAGGGACTGAATGGCCTCTTCACATTCTTTACAGCTTTTTCTTGACTAAAGGCCTTTCCCCGTTTCTGTGAAGCACCATCAAAATCTGAATGATTTATTTTTGTATTTGACTCTCTGTGATTGAGCAAACAAGCCGATTGGCAAAATCCAGATGCTGAATAGCCTCCTCCTGTTCCCGTGTTATACACTGAAGAGTCAATAGACTCTCAGAGATATACAGCACAGAAAAAGATCTTTCGGGCTGGTCATCCATGCCGCCAAATATCCTAAAGTAATCTCGTCCCCCTTGCCAGCACTTGGCCCATCTCCCTCTAAACCCTTCCCATGCATGTATCCATCCAAATGCCTTTTAAATGGTGTAACTGTACCTGCCTCCACCACCTAATTTGTCTGTTCAATCCATACACACAGCGGTCTCTGTGTGAAAATGTTGTCCCTCATGTCCCTTTTTAAATCTTTCTCCTCTCACCTTAAACCTTTGTCTTCTAATTTTGGACTCGTCTATCCTGGGAAGACATTGACTGTTTACCTTATCTATGCCCCTCATGATTTTATAAACCCCTTTAAGAATCCCCCCCCCCTCAACACTTGAAAATAGCCCTAGACTATTAAAACTCTCCCTGTAACTCTAACCCTCCAACACCTGCAACATTCTTTTAAATCTCTTCTTCACCCTTTCAAGTTTGACAACATCATTCGGACAGTAGAGAGACCAGAATTAAAGGCAATATTACAAAAGTGGCCAAACCAATGTCCTGTACAGATTTAGCATGTCATGCAAATGCTTCGACTCAAAGCACGCACCAATAAAGGGAAGATCACCAAATGCCTTCATCACTGCGCTGTCTACCTGTGACAGCACTTTCAAGCAACGGAAAACCTGCACCACTAGTCAAGCTTTGCTGCCTCACAGGGCAGCGACCTGGGTTTAATTCCATCCTTGAATGACTCCCTGTGTGGAGTTTGTACATTCTCCCCGTGTCTGTGTGAGTTTCCTCCGGGAGCTATGTTTTACTCCAACTGTATAAAGATATACAGATAAGGGTAGATTGGCCATGCTAAATTGCGCACCGTACCCAGGGATGTGTAGGGTAGGTGGATTAGCCATGGGAAATGCAGGCTCAGAGGGATAGGGCAGGTGTTTTTCCAGTGGGATACTGTTTAGAGGTTCGGTGTGGCCTCAATGGGCCGAAAAGCCTGTTTCCTCACTGTAGGGATTCGATAATTTCAATGGACTTCTCCTTCACTGGCAGCTTTGGACAGGGCACTACCTGTAAGTATTACCTTGATTTGTCTTGCCAAAATGCAACACTTCATATGTAACTAAAATATACTCTATCTGCCACTCCTCGGTTCACCTAAAAAGGTCCCATTATAGTCTGAGGGATCATTCTTCACTGTCGACAACACCACCAAATTTGGAATTATCGACAAACTTACTGACCATACTTCATATACTCAAACGTAAATGATTTGTATCAGTGACAAAAGGCAGTGGACCCACTATTGATCTTTCCGGCACGCCACTGGTCACAGGTCTCCAAGTTTAATGAACAAATGTCCACTGTCACGCCCTGTCTCCAATATTCAATATTCAAGAAAATTTCGAATCTAAATGACGAGTTCTCCCTGGATCCGAGGAAGTCTAACCTTGCTAACCAGTCTACCATGTAGAACATTTTGGTAATCTTACTGAATTCCATAAAGACAACATCCACTGTCCTGTCTTCATCAATCATCTTCATCACTTCCTCAAAAGATTACACCGAGTCAGTGAGACGTGATCTCCAATGTACCTCTTCAGTCCTTGTCTTTTCAAATGCATTTACATCCTTTCCAACAAAATCCCCTCCAACAATTTAGTCACCATTGACGTCAGGCTCAGCGATCTATGGTTACCTTTTTTTTTTCCTTACTTTTTAAATAATGACACTATGTTAGCTGCCCTCCAGTCTTTTGACACCTCACCTGTGGAAATCAATGATACAAATATATCAGCAAAATGCTGACCAATTTCTTTCCTAGCTTCTAACAAACATTTGGGATACAACTGATCAGGTCCCAGGGATTAGTTCACCTTTATGTGTTTTAAAATGTCAAACACCTCCTTGTAATATAGACACCTTTCAATGTATCACTGTATATTTAATCATTCTCTCGCTCTTGTAACCTCCTCCTCATTAAATACTGAGGAGAAAGTTTTGTTTCATATCCCTCCAATCTCGGGTGGTTCCACACATCGGTAGTCTTACTGATCTTTAAGGGGCCCTGTTCTCTCCCTAGTTAATCTCTTACCATTAAAGGATTTGTAGAATTTCTTCAATGCCTCGTTAACCCTATTTCTAAAGCCATCTCATGTCCACATTTTTCTGGCCCGAATTCCCCGTTGACTATATACTTATTGCCCTTATACTCCTCTCGGGATTCACATAATCTCAGCTCTGTTTACCTGACATATGCCTCCTTCCTTACCTTGACCATAACATCAATATATCTAGCCATCCAGCACTCCCTGCACCGACTAGCCTTGCCCATCTCATTAATAGGAACACTTTGGCTCTGGACTCTCTGAAACCAGGTTTTGATGGCCTTGCATTTACCAACCATCCCTTGACCTGTGAATAGGGTATTCCAATCAGCCTTTCACAGGGCTCGCCTAACATTTTGAAAATTGGCCTTGCTCAAAGTTAGAACTTTAATGTTGACATCAGGTATTTCCTATTCCACAACTAATTTAAAACTAATGTTTATGCGAAACAGACTTGAAAATTAAATCAACACTTCCTGCCCCTCTATAAAGGGCTCGACAGTCTGACTAGGCTCCTCCTGTCCCTCTGTAATAGACTCAAGAGGCTTAATGTCCTCCTCCAGTTCTTCTAAACACACTCGAGAGGCTGCATGGCCTCCTCCTGTCCCTGTGCAACAGATCCGAGACACAGCAACCCATGGATTACGAGCAGCCGTTAAACTGTATCTGATGGAGGTCCATCCTTTCTCAGATACAGAAACACAGACAACACAATGTACTGCAGGTGCCCTCTCAGTTACACTTTATGCAGCTGCAGCAACACATCTCTTTGTTCTGAATGATTCTGTTCACAAAATGTGCCAATATTGCAGCTTTCCACCTTTTCAAGTAGCAACAGGCAAATATGGGCTGAATGTTCTTCTCTTCTTCCTCTGTAAGAGGCCCATTGGGAGAGAATTTCTTCGGCCTGTTCCTGAGCAGCAGTCCCAATGCTCTATCTCAAGGTTATGAAAGGATTTGATAACAGGGCATTAAAACCAGGAGTGGCCGCACACTGGTCAATAGGCACCATACTTTGTGTTCACGTATCTAGAAACTTCCCCCCCCCACCCCGCCTCCTTTTTTATGCAGCCGATCTGTTATTTTCTAACTGCCTTCTTTCATAAACAGAATGGAACATACATAGACCCCTGCAGCGTTCTGTTAATACTCTCATATACAAGGAAAAAAAGATATAAAATAGTGAAAGATTTATGGTCCATCCCTCAGCAACCTTATCCATTCCGTCCAAAACCAGTAAATGAAAAGTGATTTATTGAACTGGTTAACTGAGCCTATTTGTTCAATGACTGCGATTAATGCCAATCTCCATGGATTCTAATTATCCCAGTGGAGGGTTTCCATCTTTTAATGATAAATGGGCTCCGTTCAATGTGTTATCCCATAACATGAGCGGGAGCATCACCGACAGCACTGACAGCAGATCCAGAGAGAGGGGGAGGAGAGATCAGAATATGAGAACATGAGACTGGAATGTTTCAACAATGGATCAGAATCTGAGAACATTAGACAGGAATATTCCAACAATAGACAGGAGCTTAGCCGATTATGTTTGGTATCTTTCTGCATTTGATTGGATGTCATTATCATTGCGGATCTATTACGCTCTTCTCATTATTCAATAGTTTTATTATCCCTTCCTGGATATCTTTGGTGTTCCTGGTGAGTGTCACTATCCAGATTTTGTTTTCTATAAACCAGTTATGACTGTATTATTGTTATTTCATATCGTCTACACTTCCTGCCACTCTAATTGTTCCAATCCAATCCAATCTCTCAATCTAGATATTCCCTCTATAGACCACTGCTAACTGCATCAATGAAGGTGTTCAATTACTGCCTCGCTCTCTGCTCTGGCAGTGTTACTCACGGATCTCTATGTTGAACTATTCAGTTTCAGGGGAGAATCATAATGCATCATATCATTGCCTTTGCTGTTAAGAGCATGGAGGTCACTGTCTACTGTTCTGGTTACAAAATCCACTTCCTTCCACTGTTTCCATACCATCCCTGGCCAATATCTGCAGTTGAAGCAGACAAGTCACAACTTTGAGATCCCTTTGACAATGAGCTGATTCTTGACACCATTCCCTGACATTTCTAACTTGAAATACTCACTACTCCAGAATACATCTCACTGGTTTATTCCATCTGCTGTTTGAACCTTGAGCTATGAAGTACAGGCTTAATGAAGCCAATAATCTGCTGCTGACGCTCCTGGCTTCAAACCTGCCGAAGCAAATCTGGTTCGAACTCACACCAAACTCCCATCCATCTGTCATTCATGTGCACGCCGATGTATATTGCTGTTTTGTCTGGCAATGACTTTATTTTAACATTCTCAAACACTTTATATCATCTGTCCATGAATCTTCCTTCGTTCTCTCTATTGATAAACAAAAAGCCTGCCTGTTGTTCTTATTTAAAATTGTTTTCTCCACGTGCGTTCCTTCTGAAACAATGAGTTTTGCATTCAACCACGCCTATCACGCACACTCTCTCAGTCTCTGATGAACACACAGAGAGAACAAACCTTCCCATTATAGGCAGTAATCTGATGCGAGTATAGTTGGCATATGTTAGTAAAGTTTGCAATACTCTCCAGATAGTGCAGTTCACTGAGCAACACACTAGCATGGTGTGCACAGCTCTCCATGCTGGGCTGTCATCTTGTCCCAGTTTATGTTTGTTTGTGGTGTTCTGTGAAGCAGATTCAGAATTTGATGTAACAAACCATTCCAGCTGATCTGACTATGCCTGTATTCAATGTTCTCATTCTTGTAATTTTACTCACGAAGATCTCACTTCTGCAGTTAGTCCCACTGCCCTGTCTTTTTCACCATATTACCACAACATCTTTTCAGTTAATTAACTGCCTGTTTCTGTCTTCAATGTGAATCTCTCTGTCCCTCTGTATCTTTCCCTGGTCTTGGGTTTTGTCTCCCTAGTGTATCGAGTGCTGGCATTGTGTAGCTCAGAAATAATGAAATGGCGTGTGTCAGGTTGTTGTTCACTTCCCGGTGTGTCCCATGTGATGGTTCATGGACAGGTGTGTTTCAGATGTTATGAGACACAACCTTGTAACCACGTCTGTACCTGTGGATGTCCCTCTCAGGCGACCTTGCGATCAGTAACACGAGGAAGACCACTGAGTAATGGACCAGTCATCTAAATTGCCTGACAATGCTGTCACTTTTTTAATAAAAGGTTATTTTCTCCTTATTTTTAGTAAGAGGTCTTAAAGGCCACACTTCCTACTGAAAACGTCTCAAGTAAATAACTTACGGGGATTTTCGGGTTTTTAATAAATAGTGGTAACCATGGCCATCTCGCATAGACCAGGCTTTCCAGGTTTCTTTTCATTGTAGCAATAACATTCACCAGGTGCTTGGGGCTCCAGAACGGGTGTTCGTTTTAGTAAATCATCCCTAGCTGCTATTCTCTCTGGAAGCTCACTTGATGCTCTTTCCTCCTGGATTGGAGAACTGTATGCAAGAATGCATGTTTGAATGTTCCTTTTTGCCAAGGGGTGTGTTTCGTTGATTGTAGTATATTGGAACAGTTCATTTGTAGAAGGTACTTTATCCATTATTCTGTTATGGTTTCCAATAGTTAAGTTAATCTAAATTCCTCTTCATTGTGTATGGATTTTGATTACAGTGTTTAAATACATTGTGTTTTGCTTAATGGAGAGTGGTTTAACGACTACCATCACATCTGGAACACCCACTTCACGCCTTCCTTTAAAATAAGGAAAGGTTGGCATCCAAGCTACCTCCTTAAACTAGTTTGAGTCAGTCTGGTTGGTCTGTTGCAAACTGGGGACTCTTGTCTGGTTCTAAATCGGTAACACCAAATTGGGTTTAGAATTACAATCCCTACAGTCCGCAAACAGGCCATTCGACCCAACAAGTCCACACCAACCCACCAAGGAATAACCGACCCAGACCCATTCCTCGACCCTATTATTACACATTTACCCCGACGAAGGCACCTAACCCACACATCCCTGAAAACTACAAACAATTTAGCATGGCTAATTCACCTGACATGCAGACATTTGGATTGTGGGAGGAAACTAGAGAATCCAGAATAAGCTCATGCAGACACTGGAGAGTATGCACTGGGAGGCTATTGGGTTCAAAGGCCCCGTATGGTAGTTGTTAGTGTCTTTGGTTCTGGATGTTGAATTCGGATGGTTTAAACAGTGTGTTGAGTATAAAGACAATTTCAGTCACGAAGAGTTCTCTGGGTGTAGAAGAAGTAAAGTTAGGGGTTTTACAAAAGGTAATGAAGGGAAGCTGTAGGAATTGGCAGACAAGCTGGAGTTGGAGTTGCGTTTGCCTGTGAGAAAATGAGAGATAGCTGCAGCTATAGCTCGGCAATTACATTTGGTGGAACCTTTGGAAATGGATAGAATTCAATTTCAAATGAGGTGCCTTGAACATGAAAAGGAATTGAAACAGTTTGAATTATGATGAAAAGTAGAAATAAAAGAAAAGGAAATGAAGACGAAAGAGAGAAAAAGAGAGAAGATAAGCAGAGAGTTTCAACTTCAAAAGTTAGTAATTAGAGAGGAAAGTTGACATAGAAGGTGGAGATGAAGGCACACAATCAGCTGGATAAGGAGGATAGTGAGAATGAGCAACCCTATATAGCCAAAGGTCTGATGGGGATCTGTTGAAATACATCCAGGTATTATCTAAATTTGATGAGAATGATGGAGGGAGCCTTTTTAATATCAGTTCAGAAAGTGGCTAAACAAATGCAGTTGCCAGAGAACATGTGGATATAGTTGATTCAAACAAAGCTGATAGGCATTTGCATCCCTATCAGAGGAGGTATCTGCTGAGTATGAGGAGGTAAAGAAAGCCATTTGAAGTGCATATGAGCTTGTGCCAGATGCTGACAGACACTGTTTCAGGAATCTAAAATAGCATGCCTGGTTAAACGCACGTTGTGTTTGAAAGGATCAAACAAATTTTGAAAGGTTGGGAAGGGTATTAAAACATAGCAAACCTATGACCCTTAGAGAGATTCTTACTTTGGAGAAGTTCAACAATTTACTTCCTGCAGTCATGAGAACTCATGTGGAAGAGCAGAGAGTAACAATGGGAAGGTTAGAAGCTAAAATGGCTGCTGATGATGATTGAATTCAGAAATCAAAGTGTGGTTTCTGTGAGAAATTGAGAAGATTGTGTGAGATCTTCTTAAAACATATCCCTGTGAGAGTAAAGTTTATTGGCATAGGCCAGGAGTAGCAGGTAAAGGGGTTACAGCATTAAGAGACACAGAAGCATGTAATTCTTTTATGCTGAGACATGAGGAGCTATGTCATTCAGAAGGACTATGGGAGAGACGAGAAGTGGTCCATTATGTAACGTGTGGTTGGAGTGTCCAGTGGAAACATCAACAGATTTATTTTCCAATGGGGAAGGAGGCCTTGAGCTTGGTGTTGGCGTTACAACATTTCAGCGTTTCAATTACAAATAACGTATCTGAGACAAATCGTTTTCACTGATCGTGACCCCTTAAAGTTTTTTGGAGAAGTGTTGGGAGAAAAATACCAGTCTGTGTCGACTGAGCTTATTATTTCCGCCATTAAATATGAAATTATACATGTGACAGGGTTAGAAAATCTAAGTTTTGACACGTTGTGGAAACTTGAGTGAAGAAAGACAAAGGCACTCTGTGGCAGGAATAAAATGACTGAAATTGAATCTCGTTGTGAACATTTGTATGCTCAGAGTCAATGTAATATATATGCATTGCAGTCAAAAAACAATAGACAATAGGTGCAGGAGTAGACCATTCTGCCCTTCGAGCCTGCACCACCATTCAGTATGATCCTGGCTGATCATTCCTAATCAGTATCCTCTTCCTGCCTTATCTCCATAACCCTTGATTCCACTATCTTTGAGAGCTCTATCCAACTCTTTCTTAAATGAATCCAGAGACTGGGCCTCCACTGCCCTCTGGGGCAGAGCATTCCACACAGCCACCACTCTCTGGGTGAAGAAGTTTCTCCTCATCTCTGTCCAAAATGGTCTACCCCGTATTAAGCTGTGTCCTCTGATTCGGCACTCACCCATCTGCGGAAACATGTTTCCAGCTGCCAGAGTGTCCAATCCTTTCATAATCTTTTATGTCTCAATCAGATCCCCTCTTAGTCTTCTAAACTCAAGGGTATACAAGCCCAGTAACTTCAGACTTTTAGTGAAAGGTAATCCCGCCATTCCCACCAGTCTAATCATAGAGGAAGATTAGGAGATCTAAAATGAATCCCTTTTTGTATATTGATGGATCATTTTATTAAAGGTGGAGTTGTGAGTATACTATCACGATAAAAAGGTGATTTTCTGTTGGGATTTTTTTTTGAAGAGAGATTATAAAGACAGAGGTGCAGAACTGCTGTCTGAAAACAGTTTAAGTAAATAATTGAGAAAGCCTTCAGGTTTTATTAAAACATTAGTAACAATGAAAGGGCAGCGGCCAGCTCTCCCAGACCAGGTTTTCTCGGTTTGATTTCAGCTGCAGCATTCAGAAGCTGTTGGGGATCCCGGAAAGGGTTGGAAGTTTCAATACATGATCCCCAGCTGCTTTTCTCTCTGAGATCTCTGTTGATGTTGATATCTCTTCAATCGGAAAACTGCATGTAAGTATCTGTATTTGAATATATCTTTGTGCCAAGCAGTGTATACCATGAAGGTACGGTATCTATTGTTTGTGTAAGTGTTCAAACACATAAGCTATCTCCAAATGTTATTTTCTTTAATTGTATTTTAACTAAAGCATTTGAATAGATTATATTTTGCTTAATGTCGAGTGGTTTGACCAGTCACAACATATCTGGAACGCAAACTTCACATCTATTTTTAAAATAAGGAAAGGTTTGGGTCTAAGCGACCTTCATAAAATATTTTCCAGGGATCTGGTCTGGTCCACAACACTTATAGATTAGGAGTTTCTGACTGACTCTAATTGAACATTTAGTGGAGGGGTTGGGGATGGTTTGCTGGAGGTTGTGCTGTGAGCTGCCTGAGACATTCAGGGAGACATGAGGATTTGCTGACCCATCTTTGGGTGGAGCCTGGGGACTGTAGTTACAGCACCAGATATAGCAACAAATGGAGCAAAGGTTACAGAGCGGGGAAAGTCTGAAAACACAGAGTTAGTGAATGTGTGGAAAGGGATCTGTTGGACCCACCCGAGTTTTCCATTAACAGCCTCGCAAGCTGCACTTAATCCTGGAGCAGAGTGTGAGGGGACACCGATTGAACAAGGAGCTGGTCACAGAGCAGTGTCACCTCCTTTAACACGTCCTGCAGCTTCACCCCAGGGGAAAGGACGGTGCTGCCAGTGGCTGTTCGGGTCACAGTTTCATTCAGCTTCTATGTTCTGGAACTTTCCAAACAGGACTGGGTGACATAGCCATCATCTCCCAGTATGTTGCCATCAATGTAACCATTCGGTGATGGAGGATATATATGGTGGATGAGGTAAATACATCGTTACCCCCACAGCAGGGAGCTGCTGGGTGTATCCAGTATAATGGGATTCCCGATGCTGTACATGGCATCTGCAGAGTACCCATGTCAATGGGGATAGGTAGAGGAACTGAAGGAGCTCTCTCTCTTAATATTACCGTATGTCCATGCATAGTACACTATGTTGGTGAATACCCCTGTCCTGACAGCAGCCACAGTTCCTTCATTCACAAGCAGACAGCATTCCCATCGTCTTTGGGTCTCCATGTAGAAATGAATGAATGTATCTTGGATAATGGCCAACCCCTTAATACATGTTTGAAAACAGCATCCGCATCACCAACCAAACACTTCAAAACATTTCATGTGTACGGAGAGCAATGGGGTCACTTGGAATGTGAAGGAGCTGACGATCAGGGACGGAGCAAAACCTCCCGTGTCTGAACGGGGCTGAGTGAACCCCCAGCATACAGTATCATTAAGTCCTGTAATCCCTCTCCATTTCAGTAACATACTGCCTTCCATTATTCCTGTAAATGAAATGAAAGGTTATATCATGTTATATTGCACCTGCCAAATTATTATCCATTGCCTTTACCTCTCTTGATAATTTAATCTCTTGCTTATCACAGCAACATGACCAAACTCAGTATCTCTATATCTGTTCCATCCTCCTGATCATTGATATAGATTGTAAATAGTTGAGAACCCTGAATTGGTCACTGTGTGACTCCACTGGTGACGTTCTGTCAAACTGATTAAGACTGATTTATCCGGAGTGCCTGCTTCCTGTTTGATACACAGTCCTCTCCCATTACTGTGTAACACAGTGGAAAAGCTGAATATGAACAAGGAGAATCAGTCAGGAATCCAACCCCTCGAATCTGCTCCGCCATGGAATACAATCATGGCTGATGTCATCGCGGCCTCTGTTCCACATCCCTGCTATCTCTCGATCGTCAAACTCTAGTCTCTTGTTGGAGATTGCGGCTGATGAAAAAAATATCCACTCCACATCTACACTTTCAATTATATTTCGCACCTTAAAGACCTCAATGAGTTCTCCAATCGTTCTTATAAAATCGAGAGTATAGGCCTGAACTGCTCAATTTCTCTTCATAAGACAAACACTTCAAATATGGAATCATTCTAATGAATCTCTTCTGAATTGCCTCCAATGAAAATACCTCATTCTGCAGGACACCCAAACTGTACTCCAGTTGCAGCCTCACTAATGCCTTGCATAGCTACAGCAACACTCCCTACCTTTCTACTCTATCCTTTTACAAATAAACAATGAAGTTATGCTTGCATTTCTCAGTATTTGAAGTACCCGCAGGCAGGTTTTCTGTGATATACAAGCAGGCACCGAGATCCCTTTGCACTTAAGCACTTTGAAGTTTCTCTCCATTTAGATAATAATTTGCCTTTTTATTAGGCTGGCCAACTTGAATAACCCCATATTTATCCACTTTAATTTTCATTGCCAAATGTTTGCCCATTCACCCAACCTATTCATATAGTTTTTAAATCTCTTGCATCATCATTCCGAAGTAATTTCCCACCAATGTTAGTGTCATCTGAAAATGTAGCTATAATATTTTCTATCCCGTCAACCGAGTAATAATATCGATCCTAAATGGTTGAGGCATGAGAACTGAAATCTACGGCACCCAACAAATTGCATTTTCCAATATAAAATGACACAGTTAATTCATCTGACTGCATTTTGTTAGTTAACCAAGCCTCCATCCAAGCTCATAAATTACTCCTAAACTGATGCTGTCTGATCTTACCACTTAGTCTTTGGAGAAGCGACATATCCGATGCCTTCACGAAGACCAGATATATTCCATCTCCAGGATTCCCACTATCCACCTTGTTTGTCACATCATTAAATAACTCAAGAAAACACTTCAATCATGTATTATCTTTTGTAGAACCATGTTGAGTCCGATGGATTGTAGTTTACGTTTGCAAATGTCCTCAACAATGGATTCTAATAATTTGCCTTAAATTACAATACTTTATTGTTACATTTTACTCGCTAATGTATTCAGTTATTATAAGTTCTTCCCTTTTTAAAACCTTTACGTTTTCTTTGAATTCCTGTTTGATGGGCAAAAGGGTTTTAAGAGATGTGCTCCAATTGCTGCGTAAGTGGTATGTGTGAGTGACTGGACTCATCATCCTGCCGGTGTACAAAATCGATGGGATGAAGTCTTTCTGGTGTTCCCATGTTGTCATCTCCAAGGCCAGAATGACCACCTCCTGTTGATGCGTTTGAGGGGTCGGGGATTATGGAATCTTCCCGTTGCTGTGTAACATTTTGAGGGGCTGATGGGTCTTCTCATATTTCTCCATAACCGGTGGAGATACTGAACGGTCTCCTCATGTATCCCAGAGATGGGACGAAGGGAGCAATTGGTCTTCTCTTGTTCCCATACAACAGACACGTGACTGAATTACTTCCTCCTTTCTCATGAAAAAAGTCTCGGATAGTTTTTATCCTAACACATTTCCCTTGCAACAGACTCGGTGGGTCTGAATGGCCTCCTGTTATCCCAGCGTAACAATCTCCAGTCACTGTGTGACCACTTCCAGTTCCTATGTTACAGACTTGAGGAGGCTGAATGGACTGATCCTGTTGCTGTGTAACAGGATACTGGTGCAGCATGGCCTACACTGGGTCCAGTGTGATAGATTCGAGGGGCTGATTGGCCTCCTCCTGTAAATATACATCAGGCTCGAGGGGCTGAACAGTGTCGTCCTCTTCTGGTGTAACAGGGTCGAAGGCCTGAATACCCTCCTGTTGTTCCTGTGTAACAGGCTGGAGAACGGAATGGATTCCCCCACTATCTGTGTAATTCTCTTCAGTTGCTGACTCCTTCCTGTCATCTATGTTGAGATAAGATCATCCTTTATTTTTGTAAACTCCAATGTCTATTGGATCAACCTGATCATCCTTTCGTTATAAGCTAGCACTTTCATTGCAGAAATCAGCTGAGGGAACCATCTCTGAGCTGCTTCCAATATAACAACATCCTATCTTCATTGAAGAGACCATATCTGTACAGACTACTCCAGATGTGATCTCACTACGATCCTGTACAGCAGCAGCAATACTTTACCAGCCTGCTGTAAGGTTCCCACCCAGGTTAGAGCAGTCTCAGCTCTCTGGGGGAAATACAGAGCAGTTCTGAACGATCATTGTCCTTCTCTACTCCATCAGCATAACGGGAGATCTGGAGAAAATGTCACAATGATGCTTAAGAAGATCATAAATGATGTGGCGAGATGATCTCTACCATTAATCTCCCCAAATCCCACATCGTTCAGATTCTCCAGAATCTAGTAAGGTGGAGTGCAAAAACAGCAAGGAGAAGGAAACATTGATGGGAGTTATATACCAAAGTGAAAGCTGCTATACAAATGCTGGACATGTTTAAAAACGGGGAATGAAATATACACATTTGTGGCTACTGCAGTAATAACGTACTGTTTACGTTATATCTCAACTGTGTTAACCCAACTGAATGCTAATGCTGGGAAAAATGGATTTCATGAGCATGTGTTAGATGGTGGCATTAACATTTTGTCGAGCACTGAGCTAGAGATCAGGTTATTTAGAAATTGATGTTGGATGATCAAAAGAACTAATTGAAAACTTTGCTGTAAAGGACCTTTTGGGAACAGTGACCACAATGCATTGGTTTTCTTTTATGCTGTTTGAGTACACGGTAGTTTTTGTTTTATTTGAAGTAACTGTCATAAATCTGAATCATGCAAGCCCTGAAGGTGTGAGGAGAAACTGGGGTCTGCAGATACTGGAGATCAGAGTCGAAGAGTGTGGTGCTGGAAGATCAGAGTCGAAGAGTGTGGTGCTGGAAAAGCACAGTCAGGCAGCGGACTAGGAGCAGGAGAATTGACGTTTTGGGCATAAGCCCTTCATCAGGAATGAGGCTTATGATGAAGGGGGCTGAGAGATAAATGAGAAGGCGCTGTGGCAGGAGAGAGGTAGCTAGGAATGCGATAGGTAGATGAAGGTGGGATTGAAAGTGATAGTTGATGAAGGGAGACAGAACGCCTCATCTACTACATACATTAAAGCCAGTGTGGTCTTCTCTACATTGGTAAAGCAGGTGGATAATTTCAGAGAACATATCTGGGATAGCCACATTGACCAACTCCACCGCCTTGTGGCTGAACACTTTAACTCCCCTTTCCACTCTTCTAAGGACGTGAGAGTCCTGGGCCTCCTCCATTGCCAAAACCTAACCACCCGAAGCATGGATGAAGAAAGGTTCCTCTTCTACCGTGGGACCCTCCAACCACAGGGGATTAATGTAGGTTTGACCCGTTTCCCCATTTACCCTAACTCCAACTTATCCCAGTCCAATCTTCCAACTCAGCATCCTCCCCCCTTTTGAACCTTCCTATGTGTTCATCTTCCTTCCGATCAATCTGGTCCACCCGCCTCTCCAACCTATCCCTTTCAGCCTCCCCTTCAACTATCTATTAGATCACAGGGATTAGCTTAGAAAAATGTCAAGTACCGTAGTAAGCCAGTGGATTCGGAGAAATATAGGACCCAGCAACGGATGACCAAGAAAAGAAAATCAAAAAGCGAAAAAGCATACAAACAAAAGAAAAACATAAAGACTGCAAAAAAAGTACATCAGTGTATGAAACAAAAGTAAAAACAAGGTCAAATATGGAACAGTGGGTGTGCGGACAGAATAATTTATTGAAGACAACAGAGAAATCGCAGGGAAAAGAAACAGTTTCTTTGTGTCTATCTTCAAGGCAGAATATCCAGAAATTCTCCCAGAAATACCAAGTGACCATGGGGCTTGTATAAGTAAAGTCTAAGATCATTCTTATCAGTGTTGAGGTCATGTTTTAAAAGGAAGCTGGATTGAGTATAAATCTGACAGATCAGATGTACTTCATACAAGAATTTCAGAGGAAGCAGCAATAGGCATATTGATTGCATCACAGATTATCACGTTGTTTTCCAATACATTCCCGAAAGATATTTAGCCAATCTGGATAAGGCAAAGGTTACAAATATTATCCAACGGTTTAAGAAAGGATGAAGATGGAGAGTGGTGAACTACAGATCAGTAACTTGTCATCCGCGATCGGGTGTCTGTTGGGCTCGATTATAAAGAACGTGTTACTGGATAAATAGAAGGTAATGGGAAAACTGGGGAGGATGATAATGCATCGATGAAACGAAAACAATAAGTGGCAAACATTTTTTGGAATGGTTTGAAGATGATTCTTGTGGACGTAGGCAATGAGGAGCTAATGGATAACGTATAGTTGGATATTCAAGAGGATCTTTTTTAAGAACTCACCCACTAACATCATAAGAAAAGTTAAGGTGAAAGAATTGGGAAGAATTGGGCGGCACAGTGGCACAGTGGTTAGCACTGCTACCTCACAGCACCAGAGACACGGGTTCAACCCCCGCCTCAGGTGACTGACTGTGTGGAGTTTGCACATTCTCCCCTTGTCTGTGTGGGTTTCATCCGGGTGCTCCGGTTTCCTCCCACAGTTCAAAGATGCGCAGGTCAGGTGAATTGGCCATGCTAAATTGCCCGTAGTGTTAGGTTCGTAGTAAATGTAGGGGTATGGGTGGGTTGCGTTTCCGCGGGTCGGTGTGGACTTGTTGGTCCGAAGGGCCTGTTTCCACACTGTAATGCAATGTAATCTAAACACAAGCAAATAGGAAACGAAAATTAGGTTTACATTCATGTGAATGTAATTGAAATATAGAAGATGCCATGCGCCAGCTGCAAAGAGTGTTGCTGAGACTAAACTGAGAGTATCGTGTACCGTTTGGATTCCCAATCTAAGATAGAATATACTACAGACGAACTGCAAAAGGTATTCTCCAGATTAATCCCTAAAATGGCAAGATTGTCTGATGTGGAAACTCAGCCTGTGATCTCGAGTTTCAAAAGATGGGAGGTGATTTTACTGAAACTTAGAAACATAGAGGGGAGAGAATAACCGAGGGACATGGAGAAGTGCAAGCAGGAGAGATGAGGGAGAATCCCATGACATTCTGCAAGGACAAGTAGAAAAGAATAATCAGCAACAGTTAGTGTCCATTAGAAACCAAAGGGGCAACCAGTGTGTCAACCCGGAGAACATTGATAGATTGTTGCATGTAAACATCACAGCTGTTTTACTTGGGAGAATGAGGATGCAGGTACAGAATTCGAGAAGATGGACTGGAAAGCTCTTGGAAAGAGATTGATGTAAAATACGAGCGGCGGTTTGAGACTTTGTCTGGTATAAAATTGGACCAATCTGCAGGTCTGGATACTGTTGGAGTCAAGGGAGCAAGACGCTGACTGGAAATTTTAATTAGAATCGGACAATAGGGGAGGTGCCAGAGGACTGGAGAACAGCTATTATGATTGCACTTCACAGTAAGGGTGGTAGAGATAGACCAGGAAACTATAGACGAGCGAGTATTAAATCACTGTTCGGGAAACTACTGGAGAAAATAGAGAAGGAAAAAATTGAACTCCAATCAGAATGGCAAGGCTTGATCAGGGATAATCATCATGACTTTATCAGAGTGAAGTCACACCTAAAGGAGTTGATTCAATTAGTTTGAGGAGGTCGCTTATTTAGTTTTGATGCAATGCCTTTGACAAAGTTCCACATGGGAAACTGAAAAAAAAAGTAAAATCTCAGAGTATCAAGGATAACTTGAAAAGTTACAGCGAAAATTGTCTTAGTGTCAGGAGGCAGAGGGTGGTGGGAGAAGGCTGTTTGTGTGACTGGAGACCAGAGTCCCCTGGTGTACCACAGGGATCAGTGCTGTGTCCCTTATTGTTTGTAGCATTCATAAATGATATAGATGTGAATCTGGAGGGGGAGTGGGTGGAGGGGTGGGAGTTGTGATAAGTAAGTTTGTGTTTGACACAAAGATTGGCCGGGTGGTTGGCAGTGAGGAGGAAGTTCTGATTTTGCAGGAAAATACAAGTGAAATGATCAGATGGGCAGATCAATGGCAGATGGAATGTGATCCTGCTAAATCTGAGGTGATATACTTTGGAAGGAGGAACCAGACATGGGGTGTACACAATGATTGGCAGCACACTAGGGAGCTCACAGTGTGTTTCTCCACACATCCCTGAATGTGACTGAACAGGGTAATGGACTAGTTAAGAATTGAACCTTGGGTGTCGCATTTATTAATCAGGGATTAGATTATAAGTGCTATACAGGGCTTGGTTTAGTCCATGATGGAGTACTGTATGTTGTTCTGGGAGCCTCATTACAGGAAGGATGTGATTGTACTGGAGGGGGTTGCAGAGGAGATTCACCAGGATGTTCCCTGGGATGGAGCATATCAGCTATGGAGAGAGGCTGGATAAGCTCGGGTTGTTTACTTTTGACAGAGAGGCTGAGGGGGATGTGATTCAGAAGGATAAGTTAACAAGGGGCATCGACAGGGTGGACAGACAGCATCTGTTCCTTTTAGACAGAGGGTCAGGAACAAGGGAGCACACTTTTAAAGTGAAGGGTTTGAGGTTCAGAGAGGATTTAAAGATGACTTTTTCTTCACCCAGAGGGTGTTGGGTTCTGGAAAGTACTTTCTGAGAGGGGAGTTATCAAGGTTAACCTCTCGACTGTTAAAAGTACTTGGACAAGCACTTGGAAGTGCCATAACATTCCAGGCTATAAACCTTTTGTCGGAAAGTGGGACTAATATAGGTCGTGCTGTATTTCTGTTGGCACAGAGACTATGCTCCTGTGAGTGTATGATGCGGAAGGTCAATGATTGAGCAGCTTAACAGAAGAATTGATGGGTTTCTGAAGATAATGTTCACAAAGGTTATAAGAGTGAACTGTTATAGCTTGTCAAATTATGTCAATGTGAGAAATATGAAAAAAAAGTGCAGGTATTTTCCAGTTTGAAACCAGAGAATGGAGAATGGGAAACAGGGAGATGGCAAAACTATGAATCCACTACTTCAGTTCTGTCTTCACAGAACTTTCTGACAATACCAGGAAAACCAAGTCTGGCGTGGAAAACGAAATAGAACATGGAACATAGAACATAGTAAGTAAATCGTTTGGGAGAAATTATTGGGACTGAAAATAATGGTCATAGACAACACTAACATAGATTTATGAAATGGGAATTATGTTTGAGAAACAGACTGGGAGAGAAATGAAAGAGAAGCAATGGATGTAAAACATGTGGATTTTCAGAAAGATTTTGGTAAAGCTCCAAGCCTAGTTTGCAAAATCAAATCTTCGTGGATTGGAGTGAATATATGGCCATGCTTCTAGAATGGGACAGCTGGCAGGAAATAGTGAATAGAAATAAACAGACACGTGGAGCAACAGCCTGACATTGTATTTAAGGTCTCATTCTGTGAGAATGACTATATCCTGACACCCCATCACCTTCCCCGGATATCTCCTCTCTCACCAGCAGGACAGACAAAGCAGAAGTGGTGGCACCGTGGGATACAGTTTGAAGGGAATTGTTCTGGGAGTCCTCAACAGTGACTCTGTATCCCATGAACTCTCATGGCGTTAGTTTACACATGGGAAAGGAAACCTCCTGCTGATTACCATGTACCAGCCTCTTCCAACTGATGAGTCAGTACTCCTCCAAGCTGACCAACACTTGGAGGAAGCACTGAGGGTGGCAAAGGCACAAAATGTACTCTGGGTTAGGGACATCAATGTCCACAAAAAGAGTGGATCAGCAGCAGCATTACTGATTGAGCTGGTTGGGTCCGAAAGGATATAACTTCTTGACTCAGTCTGCGGCAGGTGGTGAAGGAACCCACAAGAGGGAAAAGCCATATTTGACCACAGCCTCACTAATCTGCCAGCTGCAGAAGTATCTGTCCATGACAGTATCGGGTAAGAGTGACCACCGCATAGTCATTGTGGAGATAAAGTCACACTTGCATATTGAGAATAACCTCCACCATTTTAGGTGGCACTGTCACCATGCTAAATAGGACAGACTTTGAACAGATCTAGCAGCTCAAGTCTGGGTTTCGATAATATGTTGTGGGTCATCAATAGCAGCAGAATTGTACTCCAGCACAACCTCATGGCCTGGCGTATCCCCCTCACAACAATTACCATCAAGCCAGAGGATCAAACTTGATTCAATGGAGCGTGCAGGAGGGCAGGAGCAGCACTGGGCATACCTGAAAATGAGGTGTCTGCCTGATGAAGATCCATGACTACCTGCGTACCAAACAGCACAAGCAATTAGTCATAGACAGAGCTAAGTGATCCCACAAGCAACGGTGCAGATCTCAGCTCTGCAGTCCTTCTACTTCTAGGAGAGAATAGTTATGGACAATTTAACAAGTCATTGGAGGAGGACATTCCACAAGTATCCCCATCCGTAATGATGGAAGAGCTTCAGTGCAAAAGATAACGTTCTTGCATTCGCAACAATCTTCAGTCAGAAGTGCTGAGTGGATGATCCATCTCGGCCTCCTCCAATGGCCCTCAACAATTCAGTTACCAGTCATCAGCCAATTTGATTCACTCCACGCGATATCCAGATTCAGTTGGAGACACTGGCTACCTCAGAGGGTACATACCCTTTCAACATTCTGGCAATAGTACTGAAATGTTGTTCTCCAGACCTTGTCACTGCCCTCACCAAGCTGTTCCAATACCGTTACAACAATGACATTTCCCCGATTACATGGAGAATTACCCCAAGTATCTCCTGTGTATAAAAAGCAGACCAAATCCAATCCGGCCAATACCACCGCATCAGTCTACTCTCGATCATCAGTAAAGTGGTGGAAGGTCTCAGTGCTTTTAAGCAGCACCTGCTCAGCAATACCCTGGTCAATGACGCCCAGTTTGGGCTCCACCAGGGCCACTCAGCTCCTGGCCTCATTACTGTGGTTCAAACATGGACAAAAGAGCTGAATTCCAGAGGTGGGGTGAAAGTGATAGCCCTTTAAATCAAGGCTGCCTTCGCCCAAGTGTGTTATCAAGGGGCCTTAGAAACACTGGAATCAATGGGTATCAGGGGCAAACTCCCCGCTGGTTAGAATCATACCTGACACGGAGGAAGATGGTCATGGTTGATAAAGGTCAGTCAACTCAGCACCAGGATAAATCTGTAGGAGTCCCTCGGGCAGTGGCCTAGGCCCATACATCTTCATGGCTGCTTCATCAATGACCTTCCCTCCATTTTAAGGTCAGAAGTGGAGATGTTTGCCAATGATTGCACAATCTTCTGCAACATTTGTGGCTCCTCAGATACTGAAGCAGTCCATGTTCAAATACAACCAGACCTGGACAGTATCCAGGCTGACAAGTGGCAAGTAATAGTCACGTCACACAAATGCCAGACCGTGACCATCACTACTAAAATACAATCTAACCTCCCCCTTGTCATTCAATGGTGTTACTGTCACTGAATCCCCAGTGGACTGCAGCGGTTCAACAAGGCTGCTCACCACCACCTTCTCAAGGGGCAACTAAGGACAGGCAATAAATGCTGGCCCAGCCAATAACACCCAGATTCAGGTAATAAATATTATTTAAATAAAATAACAGAGGAAAGTTTCTGGGATATCACAGAGATCGGTGCTCAGGCCCTATTTGTTCACAATACCCATTAAACATTTGGTTGCAGGAATCAAATACAATATATCCCAACCTGCTGATAGAACTAAAGGATTTTGGATTGCGAGTGGGTGAGGAGGTTGTAAGAAAGCTTCAAGGTGACTAAGCCATGTGGAGTGAATGGGCAAATACGTGGCAGATGGAGAGCAAGGTGGGTTGAGGCGACAGTGTGCCCTTTGGTTGGAACAAGAGATTGGCAGCTTTTCGTTTGAAAAGGGATTGTTTGAAACATGTTGATCTGAAAAGCGACATATGGGCCTTTTTGTTGTTTCCTTCTCCGCGGCCCTCCGAGGTCCCTGCAGCACAGTGAGGTCTGAACCCACAAGGCAATACTGGGAATGGCATTCACACGCTGCCCAGTGTACATAAACCTACGAAGTGGGGAGCTGTAACATTGCAAAGGATCTGGACCTCCCTGTACACCAGTCACTGAAAGCAATATTGCAGGAGCAAGAACCAGATAGGAAGATCAATGATGTGCTGACCTTCATTTCAGGGGGATTTGAGTCCAGGAGTAAGCGTGTCTTACTGCAGCTGTAGAGGGTTTTTGGTGTGACTCTATCTCAAACACTGTGCAGTATTCTGCAGATTTGGTCTCAGTACATAATAAAGGACAATCCTGACATTGAGGGAGAGCAGTGAAGGATGACCAGACCGATCTTTGTGATGACAGGCTTATTGTGGGAGCAGAGTTTGGGGCGACTGGGCCTGTATTCCATGGGGTTTAGGAAAATGTGTGGAGATCTCAGTGAGATATATAAAGCTCTGACAGGATGAGACAAATTGGAAGCAGGGATAATAATTCCCCTGGCTGTGGTGTCGAAAACAAGGGTCCACTGTATTAGGTACAGACAGACCATTCTGCAATGAGATGACAATAAATGTCTGCACTCAGTGACTGGTGAACCTGGGGAATGCACTCGAACCTGGAAGCCAAGACACTGAATATAAATAAGGATTTAGAGACCGTAAAGGAATGGTGGGAGAGAAGGAGAACCATATGGAAATAAAGGGCCAGGTATCATTATATCGAATTGGGTATCAAACTCGACAGACCAAATGGACTACTGCACATCCTACTTTTTAGCTTCCCAAGGTTAGTCACAAGCTCTCAGATGTTGGGAAGGAGGTCTCTGCAGGGTCAACAGGACTGTGTTTCTCATTCCCTTTTTCCGATACCGAGGCTGGGACCGGGTGTCCTGTCTGGTTTTATCCTTTAGACCTCGGAAAAGTTTGATACAATAGAATGTCTTGTTTGGCGGATTCAGAGACCATTGCAAAGTTTATCACATGTCTGTGTGTCCGCACTCACGTTTAGGCCAGACCAGGAAAGCACAGGATATTCACTTCCTGAAAGGACATTTGTGAAGCAAATTGGTTTGTACAATCGACATTGGCTTGAAGGTCACTATTTACGGACACCAGATTTTGCATCTTAATATTTTGTCAATTGTGTTTAACTTACACCAGCTGCCAGAGCATTAGCCTGGTCTAGATTAGTAATCCAGTGACCTTTCCACAGCAGCACCATCTCTACATGGGGACCTATCTGAAATCATACTGAGCAGGTTATTTCTGTGCTGTTTGATAACTCTGTCAAAAAGAACTCCCACCAATTTCACTGTCGTGGTGGTTCTGAGGGGGAGGTAACTGGCCAGATTGTAATTATAATCCTCTTAGGAACTGTACATAGCTGAGTAATTTTCCACATTACCAGGGAGATGTCAGAGTTGGAGCTGGAATGAAAGAGCTTCCCCAGGGACACGGCTTGTTGTGCAGCATAAGTCTTCAGTCCTATTACAAGAATGGTGTCAGGGCCCATTGCCTTTTTCGTACGTACTGTGTTCAGCTGTTTCTTCATGTCACGAACAGCAAATCGAATTGGTTGAAGACAAGCATCTGTGATTCTGTGGGTATCATGGCGAGGGTGAGGTGGATCATCACCTCCACACTTCTGGCTGAGGGTGGTGCAGATACCACGTCCTAGTCTTTTACACTGATGTACTGGACTGTTCAATTATTTAGGATGGGGATATTCGTGGAGCCCTTTCCTCCGTCATTTGTTTAATCATCCATCACCATTTATGACAGAATGTGACAGGATTGCGGAGCTTCGATCAGATCTGTTTGTCAAGAGTGGTAGCTTTAATGGGTTAGCATCAGGTTTAGGTTCACGTGGTTCTGACCCGTTCATGTTCACCCACAGTCATTACTGAAACATAGATCGTATTGATGGTAATGGCAGACAGTGGAAATTATTCGAGGCTAAAAGTTACAGGTTGTGGTTGAATGCTGTTCTGCTTCTCCTGCTGCTGTAGTCTACAGCACTACATAAATACGATACGCAGTTTTGAGCTGCAATATCTGCAATGCAATTCTGCTGTCTGTCCTTTAGTTCACATCGAGATCCATTCACCCATCAGTCATGTACTCAGTGACCTACTCTGGTTTCTGATGTGGAAATATTTCCATTTTCATACTGTCATTCTGCTGAGGGTCTCTTCCTGGGTCATGCTTTCAATCTGACTTTCTGCAAAACCAATTAACTGTTTTTAATCAATTTTTTAATTCATCTGAATCTTTTTCCTTGAGTAATACCATTTTCTGTGTTTAAAGTGAATGTGTTTCCTGTGTTTCTCTCCCTGACCATGATTAAGAGCTCTGCAGTGACAGTGATGCCAGCCTTATGATGTTTCCGACCCAATGAATTCTCTGGATTCCCAATCATCTTCACCACATTGTATGTTTCCTCTTTTGGTTTGATGCTTTATTACTCATGGCTGCCTTGTCCTGCCATGAGTACGTTTCATCACCTTTGGGAGAATTTCTGATATCCTCCGAAATATCCCCAGAAATTTCTGCTTTTGCTGTTCCATGGTCTGGCCAGCTCGGCTCCCCTTCCAATGAACTCTGGCCAGCTCCTCCCACATGTCATTGAAGTTACATTGTTCAATTATAATCACATTACATCAAGAAGAGACCAATAGATATAAACCAAAAGAAGGAGCTTTGAGAGAGGAGACGCAAAAATAATTGGTAAATTTCTTAACTAGATACAAAGAGAGAAAGAGCGAGACAATACAGATGAGGAAATATGAAAAATGAGAAAATCAGATCATCGAAAGAAGTAGATGCACATCCCTCAATGTTTTGGCAATTCCTGTGTGCTGTGGTCCTTTGTATAGTGCATGTATAACAGAGCAATATGTTCAAATGTTGAGTCTGATGCCAGAATTTTTATCTCCAATAATATGACAGACAATAGCTTTGGAAAGTATCCAACAGGCCAATATATTGAATTCTGGTAGAAAGGGGATTAACTGTAATAAGCTGGGACACCAGAAGCAAGAATTTATAACACATCCTGATAAGAATGAGAGATTGGAGTGGAGACTTCCAGAAAAACAGGGAACGTTGAGGGAAGGGGAACATATCATTTTAGATGAGAATAAAATGACGTTTTAATGTTTTATAAATTTTATATCTCATATGCATCACTTTTTATTAACTGTGTCTCCGTTGTTCATTTAGAATGTGTTATGCACATATGAAAAATGTTACTTATCTGCACACGCACATTATTTAAACTGTGTATATAAAATCATTCTTCTGCCATTGAATTGTTTCTGTTGTTGTGTTACCAGGATACATGAACACCAGCTGGCCACCAAAAGACATGACCCATTATCACTATGTTCCATACATACAGGCAAAGAAGGGCACCACTTTGATTGGGACAACGCACACACATACTAAGACACTCAAGGACGTTCATAGAGGAATGGCATTCTGACCAGAAGACTGTCGATAAACACATCAATTTAGATCCTATCTACATTCTCTTGTAAAACAAAAGAACTGGAAATGACATCACCCATCTTAAGAACCCAAGACCTATAAATAGAAGGCGCAACATACCACCAGCGCTTCAGCAGAGACTCTCACTGATGATGTTACCGAGTCATAGTGTCGAATCATCAGAAAACAAACCTTCAAACACAGCGAGCTAACTTGCATACATACAAACTGTTATTTTTCTTTTATTAGTGGTACTTAGGAGTTCTTTGTCACTCATGTATTAACAGATTACGAGGTGAGGTGAGCGTTTTAGGTTTGTGGTTTTAATTAACAGAAGTGCTCGACATAGATGTCTCCACAGATTGGGACCCTGCTGTATGGGACTTGGACAGATTTGAACAGATTTCAGGTACAAAATATCCCAGCAACTTCCAACACGTTGCAATTAGTGACCTAGATCTTCAAATATAACCGGTCAGAAAATCTTTTTAATTTTGTTTACTGGTGGTGGTTTAAATTAAAAGTGAGGGAAAAGGCTTTTAACATTACTAAAGAGGTTCCCAAATTTGCCAAGAAAGTTTAGAAAGACAAAAGGAGGACATTTTTTAGAATTAGCAAATAGGTTAGAATTGGGTTTAACCAGGGACCAAAGGAAAGCTGAAATTGTAATGGAGTTGGTAAAGCACTTTGACGTCTTAGAGAAACAGACAAGTGCAGTCGAGTTAGATAAAACTTAAATTGCAAATATGGCAACTGAAGTTAGAAGATAAAGAAAGAGACGGAAACAGAGAGAGAAAAAAAGTGAAGGAGAGGAAAAAGAAAGAGAGAGAGAATTTGAGATTCAGAAGTTGGGAATTAGACAAGAAGGTTAAATTAACAGGAAGGAGATGAAGGGAGAACGTCGGGATGTATACAACTATGTTAGTGCTTTGCCATATTTCGGTGAGAAAAATGTCAAAACCTTTTTTATTTCATTTGAAAAAAATGACCCGGCAGATGACGTGTCCAGTGAACTTGTGGGTAATGCACGTTCAGCCTAAGCTGGTGGGCACAGCTGGTGAGGTATGTGCAGCGATGTCAGATGAGGGATCAAGAGATTATCAAGATGTTAAATTCGTTATTTTGATTGGTTATGAATTGGTACCAGAAGCATATAGACAGAGGTTCATAAAATTAGAGACGGAACCAGGTCAGACTTATGTTAAGTTTGAAAGAATTAACTACAGTCATTTTGATAGATGGGTGCTGGACTTAAAGATTGATAAGACCTGTGAGTCTCGAAGGGAGATTATTATGCTGGAGAAGTTGAAAGACTCACTTCCAGAGATGGTAAAAATTCATGTGCACGAACAGAAAGTTCAAGAAGCGAGAAGCGCGGCAGAAATGGCAGGTAAATATGGATTGGTGCATGAGATGAAATTTAACTTCCAGGAGAATTTTCATTCTATGAGGGATAGAAATTAGGAGAAGGGAAGTTCACACATTACAAAGCAAACAGTAGCGCACAATAGTTTACCACAGGTGAAAAAAGAAGCCCAAAGGAGTTGAAAGGAGGTGAAAGGAGGTGAAAGGAGGTGTTCTCAGTATAAGGGAGTGGAACACATAAAATGACAGTGCTGATGGTTTAAGAAGGGCACTAGGAAAAGGTGTTTTCATTGAAGTAAGCTGGGACACACTGTGATGGTCGTTGAAGGAAGGCACTTTGGGCAAAGATGTGGTAGAAGAGGCTAAGCCAGTGGCATTAGTGAAACTGGTAAAGGAGACCCCAAGTAGAACGAGGAGCTGCAGGAGAGTGCACAGCCGAGGCAGGGGCTGGGTATGGAGTCGGTACCTGATCTCTGAAAGAATTCACCTCTGTAGATAAAGTTTACTTAGAAAGATCAGGGGGAGAAGGACAAGAAGTAAAAATTTTGTGAGATATGGGATCTGCTCAGTCTCTAATAGTTGAGAAGTGAGACGCTGGAAAAGCATAATAGATCAGGCAGCATCCAAAAAGCAGAACAATCGAATATCAGGCAGAAACCGATTGTCAGGAATGGCGTGGGGGGACAATGGGGCTGAAAGATAAATACGAGGGTAGTAGCTGGGCTGGTGGGAGGGTCACAGGGAAGGCGATAAGAAGATGTAGGTGGGAGTAATAGTCATATGTCGGTTTGGAGGGTGGAGTCGGTAGGTGGGAAGGAAGCTGGCCAGTTAGGGCGGTTCAAGAGAGCAGTGCAAGGTTGAATGGTTCAATCTGGCAGAGGTTGGGGGAGGGGAGATTTGGAATTTGGTGAAGTCAACGTTGATGATGGTTCTAGTTTGAGGGTTCTAGTTGTCCTACTACCTATCCACAACACCCTCCTCTCCGACCTATCACCATCACACCCCACCTGCGTCTACCTATCGCCGTCCAAGCTATCTTACACCCAGCTCCACTCCCACTCGCCTATTTATTTCTCGGCCCACTTCCCCCTCCCTTACCCCACCCCCCACTTTCCGATCAAGAATTTATGCCTGAAACGTCAACTCTTCTGCCCCTCAGATGCTGCCTGGTTGGCTATGCTTTTTCAGCCCCACACTTTACAACTCTCACCTCCAGCATCTGCAGCCCTCACTTTCCCTCGGCCTCTAATAGTGAGAGATGAAAGTATTTTCACTCTTTCTGACATATTAATCAAGATCGTAACAATTTGTGGAATGGGGTTAGAAAGTAAGTATTCCCTTGTGTAACATCAGGATGGAATGCCAAATCAAGGTTGGGGCAGTAACAGTGACAGTGAGTAACAGAGTGTCATTTCCAGGAATACAGTTTATTCTTGGGAACGATTTAACAGGATCCAAGGTGGGAGTGGCACCCCTTGTGTTGGAGAAGGCAAAAGGAAAACTAGGGAATTGGGGAGTTAAAAGAAAAATACCCAGGGTTTTTCCAGACTGTATAGTAACAAGATTCCACTGTCATAAGTTAGAGCAGGAAGGAAAACCGAAATAAAAAGCCAAAGGAGTTGATGTGCAGTGACCTGACCCCCTGTTTGATGTCATGGTGCAGGTAAAACCTGAACAGGCAGAGCTTCAGGCAGAGGTGTTTAGTCCAGAAAGGCTCATGGACTTACAACAGATATATACACACACATTCACACACACATACACATGCACACACACAGAAAAGGAATCAGAATAAATTGTCGAACGTTGTTAACTTAAAGATAGAATGCTAAAATTAAAATGGAGACCCCGATAGGTTAGTGCAGAAGGCAAATGGGCCGAAGTGCACCAGATTGTTTTAGAGGTAGCGTACAGTGTTACGAAGGCAATTCTATTATGGAGTGTTAAGGTAAAAAGGGAGGTGGAGGAGTTGGTAACTTTCTTTACTCACTGTGGGCTCCGCAGAGAGATTCATTCAGACCAAGGTCTCATTTTACCGCTCAGCTGTTTAAGGAAGTCATGGATAGCTTAGGCATACAGCAGTTTAAATCAAGGGCGTCCCATCCCGAATCCCAGGGAGCCTTGGAAAGTTAGCATCAGACGCTGAAGACCATATTAATAGTGTACTGTCAGGATTACCGGAATGATTGGAATGAAGGTGTCTCATTGAATTGTTTGCCATTGGACAAAAATTATTTGCCCCAAATAAATCTACTCAGTTTACTTCCTTTGAGTTAATATTTGAAGTGCGAGGTCCTTTGGAATTAATTGAATATAAATTGACAGGACCAAACTCAGAGATCTCACACTCGGATTATGAATGTGAGGTGAGGGAGAGATTAGATGGAGTAGGTGAGTTCGCTAAACAGCACCTGAAGGGCACAGCATAGAATGAAGCACGTGGTAGATAAAAACTTTGAAATTTTGACGATTTCCTGTGGGGATGACGTATTAGTATTGCCACCAGTGATAGGAATTCCCTTCAAAGCCAGGTTTAGTGACTCAGGAACAGAGGTATGGTCAGATGAACAAATTGCGTAGTTTGTCTGTATGATGTAGTGACCTTGAGCATGTGATTGAAAGCTCACGTGTTACAGTTCGCAGAGCATGTTGAACGATTACAAGAAGCAAACTTGGTAATAAACTTAAAGAAAACAGAATTCGCGAAGGCAGAGGTGACATTCTTGGGACATTACATTGGACATGGAAGGTTGATCCCATGGAACACAAAGACGAAGGGTTTTGAGGAATTTCCACGACCGTCCTCGAAGAAAGAGGTGCTTCAATTTTTGGAACTGATTGCATTCTATTCTAAGTTTGTTCCAAACTTCAGCAGCGTATTGGCACCACTGATGGACTTAGTAAAGAAGGAAACAGAATTGTGGTGGACAGAACAATGCCAGGAGGTATTTGAGAATTTTAAAGCAGGATTAATCACCGCACCAGTTTTAGCTAGACCAAATATTCTGAAACCCTTTGAAAATTCTATTTGCTTCTAGAGATTTAGGGGTTGGAGATGTATTGATACAGAAAGGTTATGATGGATTTGAATGGCTAATTGGCTACATGTCGAAAAACGCAATATCCACCAGAAAGAAAAATATAACATTCTCCATTATTGAAAAAGAATGATTAAGTTTTGCACTGACCTGACAATATTTTAATGTTTATGTGACAAATAAATTGTCGGAGATGGTTGTTGACAACGACAAACCTCTCGCGTTTTTTGGAATATTTAAAGACCAGAATATGAGAGTATTTCATTGGAGTCTTATCACACTGACTTTAAACTTTCAAAATATACATGCTGTGGGTCCTAAAATGTGATAGCAGATGTGTTACCGCGGATTTAAAGGAAAAAGTTTAGATAAGATTTGACTTATTCCGGTTTAAATAGGTGTGCAAAATTAATATGAATGACATAATTGAGATTAATACTTTTGTATTTCATAATAATGGGATTAAGAATTAGAGGAAAAGAAACGAAGCCATCTTTTCATTCTGATGGTTCTTTTGTTTTCTGAAAGAGGGAGGTCTTATGAAACCGAAAGCATGTCAGGTCACTTTAAGACAGAACGGGTTTTGTTGAATAGAAAGTCCAGCACAGATGCCAGCTAAATGTCAGATTGTTGCATATGTCACAATTAGCTGGGAAATGGAGACCTGAGTTTTGGTTGCTGTTTTGACAACAATTCAAATACATCCAATGATTTTAAATAACGTTCAGGATACCAGAAGCCAACGGAACTTGAATATTATTGTTTGGACACCTGGACAGCAATCAAATAATGAGAATTACTGTATCATGGGGAGTAGATAAACCCAGCAGTTAAGCACTAGAGGGAGAGCCACTGCCATCCAACAGCAGAGTAACTGCTGTAGAGCGGGAGTGCTAACTGACCATCTCAAACACTCTCTATCAAAGATACATGTTCATGTCAAACCTACTTGCAATAAAAAAAACATGACCCAGGGAGATCAGCAGCTGGAAGAGTGAACACAGTGGGGAAGATAGAGACTGTGTGGTCTTGAGATAGTAATGTTTAACATGTGGGCTTTTGGAACAGAATATTTTTCCAGAGTCGGAGTCAGATAGTAAGGAGCGAAGAAAAGAGGGGCTTGTATTTGTGAATAGTTGTTGTTTAGTGTTCACTATTAAAGTTAAGAAACTAACTTGCTATTTTTGTTTAAATAGTGGAATGCAGGAGATCTGTGTCACTCATATTTTAACAGATTACGAGGTGAGATGAGCTTTTCTGGGTGTTTGGGTTTAATTAACAGAGGGGTTCGACTCCACCTTGTAAATGTCCATCCACGCTAAACCCAATTCCCTGCAGTTGGCCCATATGCTTCCAGTCCTTTCCTATCCACATATTTATCCAAATGCTTTTGAAATGTTGTTAATGTCCCCCCCTCAACCACATCTACTGGCAGCTCATCCATGTACCAGCCTCTGTGTAAAGAAGTGGCCTCTCAGGTTCCCTTTTATTCCTTCCCCTCTAACCTTAAACTGATCATCTCTCGTCCTCGATTCTCTACACTTTGGAAAAAGACTGAGAGCATTAACCCTACCATCATGATCTTATTCAGCTCTATAAGGATTCCCTTAGTCTTCTACATGCTAAAGAAACGGTCCTAGCTTGTCCAAACTCTCCCTATAACTCAGACCATTGGGTCCTGGCAACGTCCTTGAAAATGTCTTCTGCATTCTTTCTAATTTAATAACATCCTCCCTATAACAAGGTGACAAAACTGAATACAATACTCTAAGTGCAGCCTTACCAAAGTCCTGTGTAACTGCAACATAAATTCCCAAAATCTATACTCAATATCCAACCTGATGAAGGCTAATGTGCGAAAAGCCTTCTTCACTGCCCTGCCTACCTGTGACTCCACTCTCAGAGAATCGTGCACCTGAACACCAAGGACTCTCTGCCCACTACACACTTGAAGATCCTTCCATTCACCATGAGACTCCTACCTTGATTTGAGTTCCCAAAATGTAAGACATCACGCATCTATATTAAATTCCATTTGCCATTTCTCTGCCCATTTCTCCACCTGATTAAGGTCCTGCTGCAATTTCTGATAAATTTCCTCACTGATCATGCTCCCACTTATTTTAGTGTAATCTGCAAACTTACTAATCATGCCCTGTACATTCTCAACTAATTCATAGATAACAAACAGCTATGGACCCAGCCTCCAGTCTGACAAGCATCCTTCCACTAAACCCTCTCTGCCTTCTACCATCAAACCAACTGTGTATCCAATTGGCCAGTTCCCCCAGCACTCCACGTGATGTCCCCTTCCAGAGCAGCCTGCCGTGTTGGACCTTATCAAAGGCCTTACTGATATCCATAGAGACTATCTCTACCGCTCTGTCCTCATCAACCTTCCTGGTCACTTCATCAAAGAACGCAAACAAATTTGGGAAGCATGATCTCCCACTCACCAATCTATGCTGACTGCTCCGAATCAAACCCTGTGTAAGTAATGGGAGCAGTCAATGGTATGCTGTCCTTCATTGTAAGATGATTCGAGTACATAAGTAAAGCCATCTTCCTGCTGTTGTAGAGCCTTGCTGAGAGAGCATTTGGGGCACTCTCTACAGATTTGATGTCCTTTGTAAGGAATGATCTCCTTACCACAGACACCGGTGATGGTAACATGAGGATAGAGTAAAGAAGCTGAGTGTTTAACCTGTAGAGCTGTGAGAGACGAGGAAATGGTGATGCTGAAACACGAGGAGTGGCAGTGATCACTTATTTCCAAAAGACACATTGGTAGTGTGAGAAATTCCATACTTTACCTAGGATTGATTGGTTTGATTTATTGTCACGTGTACCTCAGTACAGGGAAACACTTTAGTTATGAGCAGTGGAGGCAGATCATAGTAAGCATGGCCAGACAGATCATAGGGTGGAAATAGACTTGGACAGAGTAAGGCATACACGTTACACTGAACAGGACATGCACTAGACAAGGTCAACATGAATAAGATCACCATTATTTGAACTTAGAGAGTCCATTCATCAATCTAACATGGCTTCCGAATAGTTTATATGCCTTTACTAACTCTCCCCACGTTATTGTGCAGTCGGCGTGTGAACCCTGTACTGAACGTCAGGTTGTTCACAATCCCCAACAGCAGCCACAATACAGGTAGCCATTCCCACCAGCTTCCGCCTTACATAGAGAACACCAGGCTGGCTTCTCGGGGATGGAAGGTGCCTTCTTGAGACTTCACACAAGACATATGGCTTCCCTCCTCACCACTAGAAAACCACGTTAAAGTCCTTCATGTGTATCATGAGCAACGGAGCCAGGAGGAACATCGTGGAGCAGTCTGTCTGTGCAGCCTCTGCTCCTATTGTTCATCATGTTAGAGCATCATTTAGGAGACACTTAAGACTGCCGATGCTGGAGATCAGAGTAAAAGTTGATTGCTGGAAAAGCACAGCAGGTCAGTCAGTATCCGAGAAGCTGGAGAATACACGTTTCGGAATAAGACATTCATCAGTAATCAGCACCAATTATCTCATTCTGCCCCCGTGTAAGTGCATTGAGGTGGGAATGGCCTCCTGCTGTTCCTGTGTAAGTGACTCAAGGGGCTGATGACTTCTTCCTCATCTGATTGGACAAGGCCAAGGGCCTGACTGGGTTACCCCTGGTTCATGTTTGACAGGTCGATGTACTGACAAGTCTGATGATGCTGTATCTATAAGAGGTTATTTTGTCCTGGTTACTTTTAAGAGAGAGATTGAACGATCGTTACCAAGTTGGTTAGTTAAGACACTTGAGTAAACAGCAAGGGAAGCCTTAGGTTAATTTTAATGCAGCCTGAATGGGTGTGGCCAGCTCTCACAGATTAGGATCTCTGGGTTTTGGTTTCTCAGCAACATCAGAAACTATTGGGGTCTCCACAGAGTTGGAAGCTTTGGGGATTGTCTCCTGACTGCTACTGTCTCTGAATTTTCTCTTAATGCTGTCACATTGCATCTGGAACAGACACTTTACATTCCCTTTAAAATAAGAAAACATTAGAGTCTACGCTACTGCCTTCAACTATTTTCGAGGGGCTCTGGTGGTCCATCACACGAGACTCCTTCTCTTCCTGAGTAATAGGCCGGAGGCACTGAATGGGCTGTCCCTGTTCTACTCCAATAATATAAATGGGCTGAATGGCTTCCTCATATTCCTGTGAAACTAGCGTGAGGTGCTGAATGAACTCTTGATTTACTGTGGCAATGTGCAGTGTCAGGTAGTACTGTTACATGAATGTTACCGACACTTTAACAGCACAAGCCTGAATGTGTCTGGGACCTGCTACACACGGACACAGACCAACTCAGGAGCTGAGGGGGGACAAAATGTTCTGAACATTGTGGAATCTTCTGTGACCATCCCCACTTCTGATCTTATGGTGGGGAGACATTGATGAAGCAGTTGAAGATGTTTGTGGAGACGAAGCTACCCTGAGGATCTCCCACAGAGCTGACCCAGGACTGAGATGATGAACATCTTCCTTTGTGCCATGTTTGACTCCAAACACTGGAGAGTTTACTCTGATTCCCATTAAGTCAAGTTTTGTTAAGTTCCTTTACGTCAACAGAAGTTAACCACTGCCTTGATATCGGGGCCAGTCATTTTTACCTGAACCCTTGTCTCAACCTCTTTTGTTCATATCAATAAGCTATGATATAGGAGCAGCAAGTGGTTTCATCAAACAGGTGGTATTGAATGTCAGGATTTCTCTTCTCAAGAGTGTTGGGGAGCTAGATGACTGAAAGTATTTGAAGAGGAGCTAGATGGATATTGACCTGTCAGAGAGGTGAGGGTTATGAAGAATTGGGTATGAAAAAGGATTTGAGAACAAGAGCAGATTAGTCATGATCTTAGTGAAGGGCAAGGCAGGCTTGGGGAGTGAACGACCTGCCCTGTTTCTGATGTTCTCCCATTCTGTTATTGGAAAGTTAGTGGGTGTTATTTTTATGAATGCTCTGTTGTTGCATATTTCAGTCAGGGAGACCAGAGGATTCTGTGAGCCAATTATTACATTTCCCAAATCACCTCAAAGCGTGTGGGACAGTTTTGAAGGGCTGAATTGTCTGTGTTTCTGTGCACCAGTTTATAGCAGTAAGTAGCATCTAAGTGCTCCTATCTAGCAGGTTTGATGGGCTGAATGGAACACAGAAACATGGGACTGAGGAGCAGGAATGGGTCATTAGATACTTTGAGCCTTCTCCACCAGGCACTAAGATTGTGGCTGATCAGTTTGTGGTCTCAGCCCCACTTTCCTGTCTATATCCCATTATGCATGACTCACTTCTCTGTCAAATATTTAACTAATGCAGCTTTCAATCAATGTGAACATAGAGGCACAATAAACTTCCAGTGAAGAGAATTCCAACTTGAAAGGGCCTTTCAGAATTATTCGTCATCCTTCTTATCGAATCAGAGAGTCATGCAGAACGGAAACAGACCCGTTAGTCCAACCTGTTCACTCCGATCAGATATCAAATCTGATCCAGTCCCATTTGCCAGCATTTGACCAATATCCCACTTCTTTCAGATACTTTTTAAATGTGCGATTGTAACCACTTTCACCACTTCCTCTGACAGCACTTTCTGTACACACACCACTCTCTGTGTGAAACATTTACCTTCAGGTTCCTTCGAAATCATTCACCCTTTCCCCTCCAACCTATACCCTCTTGTTCTGGATTCCCCTACACTGGGGAGAAGAAAGTGGCTGTTTAGAATATCCATGCCACTGCTGGTTTTGTGAACCTCTATAATGTCACCCCTCAGCCTCTGACACTCCAGGAGAAAGCACCTCAACCTAATTAACCTCTCCACGAAGCTCAAACTTCCAGTCCTGAAACATCGGTGTCTAAATCATTTCTGCAGACAATGATATGTACGTAGTATTCTTAAAGTGACCTCACCAACATCCTGTACAGATACAACATGCCACGACAACTCCTATACTCAATGCTCTGACTGATTAAGGCAAATGTGCCAAATGTGTTCTGTCCCACATTGTCCACCTGCGACTCCACTTTCAAGGAACAATGTACCTGCAGTCCTATGTCCCTTTGTTCCACAACACTCTCCAGGACCTTAATATCAGTGTATAATTTCTGCCATGATTTGCCTTCCCAAACTGCAAAACCTCGTATTTATGTAAATTAAACTTCATCTGTCACTCCTTGCCCCTTTGTTCCATCTAATTGTGGTCTCGTTATACTCTGAGATAATCTACTACACCACCTTTCTGATGTAATCTGTAAACTTACTAACTATGGCCCCAATATTCACATCTAAAACCCTGACATAAATGATGAAATGCGGTGAACTCAGTACTGATTCTTACAGCACATTGCTGCTCACACGCCTCTAGTCTGAAAAATACCCCTCTTCCTTCAAGCCAATTGTGACTAGCTACCTCTGTATCCCAAGTGACCGAACCTTACTAATCTGTATACCAATCAGAATGAAATACTCGCTATGAAGAGAGGTTGAGTAGGTTAGGTTTACTTTCACTAGAAAAAAGGACATTGAGGGGGGACCTGATTGAGGTTTGCAAAATCATGAAGGGTACAGACAGGGTGGACAGAATTGAAAAATGTGGTGCTGGAAAAAACATAGCAGGCCAGGCAGCATCCGAGGAGCAAGTGAATCAACGTTTCGGGCATAAGCCCTTCTTCAGGAATCAGTGTGGATCGAGACAAGCTTTTTCCCAGGTTGTAGGATTCAATAACGAGAGGTCGTGCTTTCAAAGTGAGAAGTGGAATGTTTAAGGAGGATACACGCGGTAAGTACTTCACACAGAGGGTGGTGGGCGTTTGGAAGACGTTGCTAGCAGAGGTGGTAGAGGCAGGCACGGTAGATTCATTTAAGATGCGTCTGGACAGATGCATGAGTGGTGGGGAGCAGAGGGATACAGATGCTTAGGAATTGGACGACAGGTTTAGACAGTACATTTGGATCGGCTCAGGCTTGAAGGGCTGAAGGGCCTGTTTCTGGGCTGTAGATTTTCTTTGCTCTTTGTTCTTTAAATGAACACCTTGCTGAAGTCCATTTCGACAATGTCTACCAAACTGTCTTCATCAATCTTCTTTGTTATCTCTTCAAAAAACTCAACCAAATTAATGAGCCATGATTTCCCATGCAGAAAGCCACGTTGTCTACCCCGATCAGCCCTTGGCTTCCCAAATGTATGTAAATGCTATCCCTCAGAATCCCCTCCAACAACTTTCCCACCGCTGACATCAGGCTCAGCGGTCTATAGTTCACGGGTTTTGGGGTCACTGTTTCCTTTTCTAGTCCCACTCCTCCACTGCTCCCAACAAATGTTAAATGTGACCAGGTTGGTGATATGGCCGATTATATCGGTCTCAGACTGGGTCAGGGTCGGGTTTAGGAACAAGTCAGGCTAGTTTCTTTAATCTGCTCAAATAGCACATTTATGATCCAGAGCAATGTTACTCAAACTGTGATGGAAAGATGAATGGTAAACGGTTTGGGTATTGCAAGTATATAATCTATATTTCCCTTTCTAAACACACACACACACACACACACACACACACACACACACACACACACACACACACACACACACACACACACACACACACACACACACACACTTTTAACTTGAAAGAACTCTGTTCAGATAATATTGGAACTCATGACTAAAGGGAAAATTGTGAGATTGTCCAAAACGCTATTCTGTTTCTGAAGATATTGTGCTCACACAGCTGCTAGCAATGGGATTCCATCCTGGGACAGTTGGATTTGGCTTAATTCCCTTTGCTTTAGGCAGAGAGGAGATTCCAGTGAATTCTGGTTAGTGATCACCCAAAGGGTAGCACGGTGGTTAGCACTGCTGCCTCACAGCACCAGGGACTTGGGGTCGATTCCAGCCTTGAGTGACTGTCTGTGTGGAGTTTGCATATTCTCCACTTGTCTGTGTGAGCTTCTAATGGGTGATCCAGTTTCCTACCTCAAACTGTGTAGGTTCGGTGGATTGGTCAGGCTAAATTGTCTGTAATGTTCAGGGATTTCTAGGTTAGGTGAATTAGTCAGGGGTAAGTATAGGGAAATGGGTTGGGAAGGTTGGTATGGACTTGTTGGGTCGAAGGGCCTTTGTCAACACTGCAGGGATTCCATAAAAATAAGAATGGTAACGATGACTGTAGAGGTTTTTTTCTTAGCTCGCACACATTGCTGTGATGAGGAATAATGAAGGAGAGAGACTGCAATAGGCCATTCCTTCTCAGGCAGATTACATTTTCTCCCTCTCTGAGTTGAATCAAACAGTAATGTCATCGTCTCCCAAACTGGACCATGTGACGTCACCTTGTACATTGTCCAAACTATGTCTCCATCACATTCCCTGTTCCATCTAGGTGCATCATTGCTGCTGTCATACACAGAGCCATACTCTTAGCAGAAAATGGTCTCGTTTGATTTGAAGTATGTTTACATGGCCCTGCGTCATTAAAAAATAAAATGTTTAATTTATTCAGAATACCTGTGTTAAAATGAATGCATTTTTTAAAGAAATACAGAAATTGCTGTAAAAGCTCGCCAGGTCTGTCAGTATCCAGATGCCTTTGACATGCTGTAGTTGTACCAGCCTCCACCACTTCCTCTGGCAGCTCATTCCATACACACACCACCCTCTGTGTGAAATGATGCCCTGTAGGCCTCATCAAAACTTTTCCCCTCTCACTTTCAACCAATCCTCTATCGTTCTTGACACCCCTAACCTGGGGGAAAAAACCCTGACTACTCACCCTATCCATGACCATTTTGATTTTATAAACCTTTACTGCTGCGAAATGTGCCTCCAATCAACACGAATGGCTGTACTTTCAGTCATCCTGGGCCTAAATTCTGAAATGCAATACTGACACCTCTTCCTTCTCCATCAGGTCACAATTCTAAATCCATTTTAATCAGTTTGTTCAGATGTATCCTGAGACACTTCTGTGGGCTTTAAACCTAGACCTTTGTGCCCAGAGGTAGGGACGCTAGCATCACTCAGCAATACCCATAAAGCTGGAACATTATTTTCCTGTGTGTTTGTTCATCAGCCTGTTCTGACATGCTGTGACATACCTCTGCAATAGGCAGGACTTGAATCCAGGCCTTCTAGTCCAGAGCTAGCAACACTACCACACAATTTCAGGAATTGGATTACATTCAGAGCATTGACTGAGAGGCAGGGACACTACCCACTACGCTACCATACCCAGATTTTGGGACATATTTTAGTGCCCGCTTTCAGCTCGGTGTGGATTTATTATAATCAGAACTGAAAAATGTGTTGCTGGTAAAGCACAGCAGGTCAGGCAGCTTCCAAGGAGCAGGAGAATCGACGTTTCAGGCATAAGCCCTTCTTCAGGAATGAGGCTGGTGTGCCAGGCAGGCTAAGATAAAAGGTAGGGAGGAGGGACTTGGGGAGGGGCGTTGGGAATGTGATAGGTGGAAGGACGTTAAGGTAAGGGTGATAGGACGGGGGTGGAGAGGTCGGGAAGAAGATTGCAGGTCAAGAAGGTGGTGCTGAATCTGAGGGTTGGGATTGAGATAAGGTGGGTGGAGGAGAAATGAGGAAGGTGGAGAAATCCGCGTTCATCCCTTGTGGTTGGAGGGTTCCTAGGCGGAAGATGAGGTGCTCTTCCTACAGGCGTCTTCTTGCCATGGTCTGGCGATGGAGGACTCCAAGGTACTGTATGTCCTTGGTGGAGTGGGAGGGGGAGTTGAAGTGTTCAGCCCGGGGCGGTTGGTTTGGTTAGTGCGGGTGCCCCAGAGGTGTTCTCTGAAACGTTCTGCAAGTAGGCGGCCTGTCTCCCCAATATAGAGGAGGCCACATCGGGTGCAGCGGATGCAGTAAATGATGCGTGTGGTGGTGCAGGTGAATTTGTAGCAGATATGGAAGGATCCCTTGGGGCCTTGGAGGGAAGTGAGGGGGGAGGTGTGGGCGCAAATTTTGTATTTCTTGTGGTTGCAGGGGAAGGTGCCGGGAGTGGAGGTTGGGTTGGTGGGAGGTGTGGACCTGACGAGGGAGTGGCGGAGGGAGTGGTCTTTCCGGAACGCTGATAGGGGTGGGGAAGGAAATATATCCTTGGTGGTGGGGTCCGTTTGGAGGTGGCGGAAATGACAATGCCTGATCCGATGTATCCGGTGATTGGTGGGGTGGTAAGTGAGGACCAATGGGGTTCTGTTCTGGTGGTGATTGGAGGGGCAGGGTTCAAGGGCGGAGGCGCGGGAAGTAGAGGAGATGTGGTGGAGAGCATCGTCAACCATGGCTGAGGGGAAGTTGCGGTCTTTGAAGAAGGAGGCCATCTGGGTTGTTCGGTATTGGAATTGGCCCTCCTGGGAGCAGTTGCAGCCCAGGCGAAGGAATTGGGAATATGGGATGGCGTTTTTACAGGGGGCAGGGTGGGAGGAGGTGTAGTCTAGGCAGCTGTGGGAGTCGGTCGGTTTATAGAAAATGTCCGTGTTGAGTCGGTCGCCCGATATAGAAATGGAGAGGTCTAGGAAGGGGAGGGAGGATTCTGAGACGGTCCAGGTGAATTTGAGGTGGAAAGTGTGAGTAAAGTTGATGAACTGTTCAACCGCCTCGTGGGAGCACGAGGTAGCGCCGATACAGTCATCGATGTAGCGGAGGAAAAGGTGGGGGGTAGTGCCAGTGTAGCTGCGATAGGCCAATGTACGGCCTAATACCCTTACCTTGACTTCCTTCCAGCTATCACATTCCCAATGCCCCTCCCCCCAAGTCCCTCCTCCCTACCTTTTATCTTAGCCGGCTTGGCACACCAGCCTCATTCCTGAAGACGGGCTTATGCTCGAAACGTCGATTCTCCTGCTCCTTGGATGCTGCCTGACCTGCTGCGCTTTTCCAGCAACACATTTTACAGCTCAGATCTCCAGCATCTGCCATCCTCACTTTCTCCTATTTATGATAATCAGGTTTCCATTACTGAGTTACAAGAAAACACTTTGTATTGTTAAACAAATGCAAAATATTTGTCTTAACTTGTATATTGAGTGCACGTGCTGTGCCATCGAAATTAACTATGAACAGCTTTAATTGCTATGATCTGTAGTCTGCAATATTAGGGAAAGAAATCCTGCAGACACACTCTGCCCAATGAAGGGTCTCAAATAGATATTTATTACTGAACACCAGAGACGAAGGAAGAGCTTAATTTCTGGTCCCAAAGCACCGAGCGGTATTACCCACCTCTAACATGCGACTGGCCACTTCCTAAAGCCATGAAATGATACCAGGCCAGTGATAACTGTCCAGCCTCTCCTCCCCACTGACTGTATCTGCAATCCGTCCCTCCTCCCCAAAACCACACAAGGCAACCCAAGCTCAGGGTCTTTGTGAAACTCAAGGCCGGAGTGTGCAGGCCTCCTGGAGAGGGATGGGAACTTTAAAATTGAAGGGGGAGGGTGAGGTGGCATTAATATCGCACACTGGGCTGAGGGGTGGTAGGTGGAGTTTAGTTTGGATTAATGCGAGCAATTGGATTTGGTAAATCAAACAACAGCAGGACCTATACAATTAAAAGTAGAGTCTTTGGCAGTGCTGTAGTACAGAAACCTAGGCCGTCAGGTTTAATTCTTTAAAATTTGCACCTCATATAGATCTTGTGGTTAAGAAAATGTTTAACACACTTGTCTTCATTGGTCAGACCTTTGAGTATCGGAATTGGGATGTCATGTTGTGGTTGTACAGGACATTGGTGAGACCCCTTCTGGAATACTGTGTCCAGCCTGGTCACCCTGCCCGCTCATTCCATAGGCACACCACCCTCTGGGTGAAAACGTTGCCCTTAGGTCACTTTTAAATGTTTCCCCTCTCACCTTAAGCCTATGTCCTCTAGTTTTGGACCCCCCCGTACCCTTAGAAAACACCTTGACTATTCACTTTGGTATTATTGACCTTGATATTATTAAGCTGGAGAGGATGCAGAAGAGATTAACCTGGATGTTGCTGGGAATGGAGGGAGTGAGCTATAAGGAGAGGCTGGGTCTGCTGGGACTTTTTTCACTGGAGAGTATGAGATTAAGGTGTAACTTCACAGAAGTTTACAAAATCGTGAGGGGTACAGATAAGCTGAAGGGCTGATGTCTTTTCCCTAGAGTTGGGGATTCAAAACTGAGGGATATTTTAAGATGCGAGGAAAAATGATTCACAAATGTCATGAGAGGTAATTATTTTAGACAGAGTCTGGCTTGTGTGTGGAATGAACTTCCAGAGGAAGTGGTTAAAGCAGGGACAGTTACAACGTTTAAAGAACATTTAGATCAGTACATGGATAAGACATCAGTTTGGATGGTGCTGTGAGCAGCTGCCCTCTCCCTCCCCATCACTGAATGAATCCCTGTTGGTTTTCACCCTCTGTCAATGCCTGTGCAGTGGCGTGTGGAGGCCAGCAGAGGGTGGCATTGCATCACTTTAAGCACCACGGAGACTGACAGACTTGCCCCACACAGAGACACACAGATACACACACGGGAATTGTTAGGACACTGCATGAAGCTCATCTGGTAATTTAAACTAAACATAAGTTCGCCTCGTAAACTGTTAAAATATGAGTGACAGACCTACCAAATTCTACTATTTAAATAATAACACCAATTTATTTTTTCATGCTGAAAGTGAACATTTTACATGAACTATTCACAACTCTGGGACTCTCTTTCTCTTAACTGCTTATTACCCGACTCCAGCTCTATAATAATATACTGTTTCTGGGGCTGCCATCCTCTCATATCACAGGAGCTTGTAAGCTCTCAGTTCAGAACAGCATTCACCCTCTCTTAAAGGTACAGTACACACTTTCAACTTCATCACATTATACTCTGATGAATATAGATAAGTTGAACCTATCCGATTTCTCTTGCTCTGTGGTTTGTCAATATTTCATCTACTCTGTCTCGTATGTGTCAGGAATTTTGTTGCTCCATTGACAGTAGGTCATTATTCGACTCTGTCCGTGGGAATATATCAGTAGTTCATTTGCTCACACTCGTGAGTGTGGCAGGATTTCAGTTGTTTCATGGGGACTGTGACACTATAACAATCTCAATGTTTGCAGGTGGCACCAAACCTGAAAGAACTCTGAAGTCTATGGAGGACAGTGTGGAAGGACAGTGAAACGTTGGAGTAGTGTTCAGTTATAAGGCAGATGGGGATCAATGCAGAGCTGTGTGAGGTGATGAACTGTGGTAGGAAAGACATTGAAAGGCAGTTTAATAGAGGTCATACCGTTATAAAGGGAGTGCACGATCAGAGAGCCCTGCCTCTATATGATCATAGATTTTTGAAGATGTCAAGACAAGTGGGGAGAGCAGTAACTATCACTGATCAGTTTCAGTATCTGAGCTGTTTATAGGGGGAGGTGTAGGAGGGAGTCGCGGTCCTCCCTTCCTGGGAGGTGGTGGTGACGATGTGTTGTGAGCCCACCCTCCTGCCCACCGAGACCGTGGGGATTCCATTTGTACCAGCTCGACACAAAAGGGAGATGGCATCAGGACCACGGCTTCTATGTTGTGCCGGGGGGAAACGGAGCTGCCAGTGGGTTTAAAGTGAGAATTCCCCTTCAATGAACATTGCTCCTTACTCGGTCGGTGGGACGTGGATGTTGCAGAATCTCCACACGAGGCGTCCCGGTCCTCTCCGGCTTGTACCAGGGTCCTCACCATATGGCGGGGGGTGGGAGGTGAGGGAACGGATATCGGGCACTCCACCAACCGGATAGGCCCTTTCTGTCCTATTCCAAGGCTGTTTCTCCTGGAATGGGAGAAGGGGAGGGAGGAAGGGTCGGGGTGTGTGGTCCTGCTGTTAGTGCTGGAAGAGGTGGGGAACAGGGTCATGGTGAGGGGTCTGAGGGGAGTCAGTCCACAGTGTTGTATCCATGCAATGTTATTAGTGTAGGGGGGGGTAAAGCGGAGGGAGGGGGAGAGAGACAGAGAGACAGAGATAGACAGAGACAGACAAAGACAGAGACATAGACAGAAACAGAGATAGAAGGTGCAGCATGCGGCAGTGAGAGTGGTGGACCATGAGCCTTGTTCGGGGGTCGGTGCTATAACAGATATACAGTGAGTGTGAGGGAGCAGAGAGAATACGGTGACCCTTATCCTGACAGAGCAGGGAAGGTTATTGATGCTTGTCCTGTATTGCTGGACATTTCGTCAGACCGCAGATACTGCACTGAGCTGAGTGGGGAGCTCAGACCATGCTCAGTGGGTCTGGTGGTGTGGCCCTCTCTGGATAGAGAATGGTCCCCCTCTGTACTAGCCCATTCACCAGGACTTCCGTGCCCCTGTCGACAAACCGTGGTGTAATTGTCCCTTATCTGCCATGCTCGGGATAAACTGTGCAGGGCAGCTCCGAACTGAGAAAGCTCAACCGTGTGCCCATTGGCCTTTTAAAGATGGCCCCAGTGCCAGGGATCACGGAATATCCAGGGGCACCCGGGCGATAGTGAGTACCTCCAGTCATGATGGGTGGAAGAATCGGGCTGGTATTGAATGAGGGGGACACCATGGGATGGGGTGGGTAGTTAATGAGGTGAGTTCGATCCGATAGCACCAGGAAACTAGCTCGGCCTTGTGCAGATCATCCCTCTGTCACAGTCAATGAAAATGGCACTGAGACAAATTATTGTTAGATTTAGCCCAATGAGTCAAAGACTCTGCTGACCCGACACACAAATACAAAGCTGAAGAACACATATTCATCCAAAACTCTGCATCATCTGTACACCAACAATAACATGTTCACCTACCATTACTGGAAACACTGGCTTATGTTCCAGGATGCTGTTAAAATGTTTTCATTTCTACATTCTGAAACCTGGGAACACATCCTTCCATAACATTGTCTCTCAGTTACCCCTCACTGTCTATTTCCCAAACCCCTCTTATTTGTTATTGTTTAAACTGACTCCCTCGCCATCTCTCTCTGGCAATGATGTTCACACCCACAGCACCCCCTCTTCATGGCCCAATGGAGACATGGAGCTGGAAATGGGTGGGAGCTGCACAGCCTGTCACTTCCAGCATGGTCTGCAAGTTTCCCCAAACTGGGCAGGGATCTAACACAGTGTTACAGATCAATGTACTCGGTTGGTGTACACAGTCCGACATGCTGGGAGGGTAACTGCTCCAGGGTTACAGATCAATGCACTGGGGTGGTGTACATAGTCCGACATGTTGGGAGGGTAACTGCTCCTGGGTTACAGATCAATGCACTAGAGTGGGGCACACAGTCCTACATGCTGGGAGGGTAACTGCTCCTGGGTTACAGATCAATGCACTGGGGTAGTGTACATAGTCCAACATGCTGGGAGGGTAACTGCTCCTGGTTTACAGATCAATGCACTGGGATGGTGTACACAGTCCTACATGCTGGGAGGGTAACTGCTCCTCGGTTACAGATCAATGTACTGGGGTGGTGTACACAGATCTACATGCTGAGAGGGTAACTGCTCCTGGGTTACAGATCAATGTACTGGGGTGGTGTACAGAGTCCTACATGCTCGGAGGGTAACTGCTCCTGGGTTACAGATCAATGTACTGGGTTGGTGTACACAGTCCTACATGCTGGGAGGGTAACTGATCCTGGGTTACAGATCAATGTACAGGGGTGGTGTACACAGACCTACATGCTAGGAGGGTAACTGCTCCTGGGTTACAGATCAACGTACTGGGGTGGTGTACACAGTCCTACATACTGGAAGGTAACTGCTCCTGGTTTACAGATCAAAGCACTGGGTTGGTGTACACAGTCCTACATGCTGGGAGAGTAACTGCTCCTGGGTTACAGATCAATGTACTGGGGTGGTGTACACAGTCCTACATGCTGGGAGGGCAAGTGCCCCTGGGTTACAGATCAATGTACTGGGGCGGTGTACACAGTCCTACATGCTGGGAGGGTCACTGATCCTGGGTTATAGATCAATGCACTAGAGTGGGGTACACAGTCCTACATGCTGGGAGGGTAACTGCTCCTGGGTTACAGATCAGTGCACTGGGGTGGTGTACATAGTCCTACATGATTGGAGGGTAACTGCTCCTGGTTTACAGATCAATGCACTGGGGTGGTGTACACAGATCTACATGCTAGGAGGGTAACTGCTCCTGGGTTACAGATCAATGTACTGGGGTGGTGTACACAGTCCTACATGCTGGGAGAGTAACTGCTCCTGGGTTACAGATCAATGTACTGGGGTGGTGTACACAGTCCTACATGGTGGGCGGGTAACTGCTCCTGGGTTACAGATCAATGTACGGGGGTGGTGTACTCAGTTCTCCATGCTGGGAGGGTAAATGCTCCAGGGTTACAGATCAATGCACTGGGGTGGTGTACATAGTCCGACATGTTGGGAGGGTAACTGCTCCTGGGTTACAGATCAATGCACTAGAGTGGGGCACACAGTCCTACATGCTGGGAGGGTAACTGCTCCTGGGTTACAGATCAATGTACTGGGGTGGTATACAGAGTCCTACATGCTGGGAGGGTAACTGCTCCTGGATTACAGATCAAGTACTGGGGTGGTGTACACACCCTTCATGCTGGGGGTATAACTGCTCCTGGGTTACAGATTAATGCACTGGGGTGGTGTGCACAATCCTACACACTGGGAGGGTAACTGCTCCTGGGTTACAGATCAATGCACTGGGATGGTGTACATTGTCCTACATGCTGGGAGGATAACTGCTCCTGGGTTACAGATCAATGCACTGGGATGGTGTACACAGTCCTACATGCTGGGAGGGTAACTGCTCCTGGTTTACAGATCAATGCACTGGGGTGGTGTACACAGTCCAACATGCTGAGAGGGTAACTGCTCCTGGGTTACAGATCAATGTACTGGGGTGGTGTACACAGTCCTACATGCTGGGAGGCTAACTGCTCCTGGGTTACAGATCAGTGCACTGGGGTGGTGTACATAGTCCTACATGATTGGAGGGTAACTGCTCCTGGTTTACAGATCAATGCACTGGGGTGGTGTACACAGATCTACATGCTGGGAGGGGAACTGCTCCTGGGTTACAGATCAATGTACTGGGGTGGTGTACACAGTCCTACATGCTGGCAGGGTAACTGATCCTGGGTTACAGATCAATGTACTGGGGTGGTGTACACAGTCCTACATGCTGGGAAGGTAACTGCTCCTGGGTTACAGATCAATGTACTGGGGTGTTGTACACAGTCCTACCTGCTGGGAGGGTAACTGCTCCTGGGTTACAGATCAATGTACTGGGGTGGTGTACACAGTCCTACATGCTGGGAAGGTAACTGCTCCTGTGTTACAAATCAATGTACTGGGGTTGTGTACACAGTCCTACATGCTGGGAGGGTAACTGCTCCTGGGTTACAGTTCAATGTACTGGGGTGGTGTACACAGTCCTACATGCCGGGAGGGTAACTGCTCCTGGGTTACAGATCAACGTACTGGGGTGTTGTACACAGTCCTACATGCTGGAAGGTAACTGCTCCTGGTTTACTGATCAAAGCACTGGCGTGGTGTACACAGTCCTACATGCTGGGAGGGTAACTGCTCCTGGGTTATAGATCAATGTACTGGGGTGGTGTACACTGTCCTACATGCTGGGAGGGCAAGTGCCCCTGGGTTACAGATCAATGTACTGGGGCGGTGTACACAGTCCTACATGCTGGTAGGGTAACTGCTCCTGGGTTACAGATCAATACACTGGGGTGGTGTACACAGTCCTACATGCTGGGAGGGTAACTGCTCCTGGGTTACAGATCAATGCACTGGGATGGTGTACCTAGTCCTACATACTGGGAGTGTAACTGCTACTGGTTTACAGATCAATGAACTGGCGTGGTGTACACAGTCCTACATGCTGGGAGCGTAACTGCTCCTGGGTTACAGATCAATGTACTGGGGTTTTGTACACAGTCCTACATGCTGGCAGGGTAACTGATCCTGGGTTACAGATCAATGTACTGGGGTGGTTAACACAGTCCTACATGCTGGGAAGGTAACTGCACCTGTGTTACAAATCAATGTACTGGGGTTGTGTACACAGTCCTACATGCTGGGAGGGTAACTGCTCCTGGGTTACAGATCAATGTACTGGGGTGGTGTACGCAGTCCTACATGCTGGCAGGGTAACTGCTCCTGGGTTACAGATCAACGTACTGGGGTGGTGTACACAGTCCTACATGCTGGAAGGTAACTGCTCCTGGTTTCCAGATCAACGTACTGGGGTGGTGTACACAGTCCTACATGCTGGGAGGGTAACTGTTCCTGGTTTACAGATCAAAGCACTGGCGTGGTGTACACAGTCCGACATGCTGGGAGGGTAACTGCTCCTGGGTTACAGATCAATGTACTGGGGCGGTGTACACAGTCCTACATGCTGGTAGGGTAACTGCTCCTGGGTTACAGATCAATGCACTGGCGTGGTGTACACAGTCCTACATGCTGGGAGCGTAACTGCTCCTCGGTTACAGATCAATGTACTGGGTTGTTGTGCACAGTCCTACATGCTGGGAGGATAACTGCTCCTGGGTTTCTGATCAATGTACCGGGGTGGTGTACACAGTTCTCCATGCTGGGAGGGTAACTGCTCCTGGTTTTCAGATCAATGCAATGGGGTGGGGTAAACAGTCCTACATGCTGGGGGGGTAACTGCTCCTGAGTTACAGATCAGTGCACTGGGTTGGTGTACACAGTCCTACATGCTGGGAGGGTAACTGCTCCTGTATTACAGATCAATGTACTGGGGTGGTGTACACAGTCCTACATGCTGGGAGGGTAACTGCTCCTGGGTTACAGATCAATGCACTGGGGTGGTGTACACAGTCCTACATGTGGTGAGGATAAATGCTCCTCTTTTACAGATTAATTCACGGTGATTACTGCACTGTTCCCTGTGCTGGTCAGACTAACTGGTTGAGGTTTTTGATAGTGTCCGTGAAGCTCCACATACTGGCAGGATACTTCTTTCAGGTTCACACATGAGTGCACTGCGGAATTCTGCACAGCTTCCGGTGCTGGACAGATATCTAGTCTGGGTTTATAGATCAATGCACTGCTGTGGTCTACACAGCTCCCCGTGCTGGACAGATATCTAGTCTGGGTTTATAGATCAATGCACTGCTGTGGTCTACACAGCTCCCCGTGCTGGACAGATATCTAGTCTGGGTTTATAGATCAATGCACTGCTGTGGTCTGCACAGCTCCCCGTCCTGGACAGATATCTAGTCTGGGTTTATAGATCAATGCACTGCTGTGGTCTGCACAGCTCTCCGAATTCCCGTGAAATGCTGAATGTTCCCTTCCGTTTCCTGTGTAACAGGTATGAGAGATTAAATGATCTGCTCCAATCGCTGAGTAACAGCCTCAAATGGCTGAATGGCCTCATTCTGTTCCTGTTTAAAACTCTTGATGGGCTGAATAGCCTGCTTCAGTATCGGTGTAGCTGTGAGTGGTGCTGAATATTTTGAAACCATTAGTGAATAGGCCCCTTCTGACTTTATGATGGAGGGAAGGCCATTGATGCTGCAGCTGTTACTAGCCCACAGTGCCTCATGGATGGCCAGTTTCCATGTGCTCAGTCCTTTAGAAGTATGTCCTCCTTCACAGGAGGGTGTGCCACATCACACAGTGAGCAGTACGCTGAATATGATTTATCTCTCCATCCCGGAGGCTCGCAGTCTCATTCGTGATGAAGGTCTGCTGCCCGAAACCGTGATTTTCCTGCTCCTGCAGTGTTCTTGCTCCATCCAAATACAGCAGGACCCTCACATAAATGCCCCCAAAAATACATAAGCCCCTCCTCCTCTCTGTGTCTCTATATATTGATATATAACGTTAAACGTCACACAACACTAGCTTTTGTCCCAGTCCAACACTGGCATCTCCGTCATCGAAATATAAAGATCATCGTTGAGCTTTTAACCAGATGCTTGCTTGAAACACACACAGCAAGATCCCACGAGCAGCAGTGTAACCACAGACAGATCGTGTGTGTTCCTGGTGCTGGTTAAGGGTTTGATTCGGTCTCCTGGACGAGAGGGAGCAATCCTCCTGTTGAATAAATTCCAAACATTTCACCCTTTCTTCTCTGTTCTCCCTCTTCCTCTCTCCATCTCAGAGATATCTCTGTTCCTCCCCTCTCTCCCTCTATCTCTGAAATCTCTTCCCCTGTATTCCTCCCTCTCGCTGTCTCCATCTTGAAGATCTTTCTCTCTGTCTCTCGGATTTCTCACATTTTATCCCCCTGGCCTATGCACATGACTCTGACATTAGAATGGGGCTTTGGAGAGAGTTTCTCATGATAAGGTATTCATTCTCTCCTTCCGGGAGTCCTTCCTCCCAGACCCTGGAGGTGTAACCAGTTTGGGTCACAATCCCAAGGCCCCGGTTCCTTTAACCCCAGGCCTCAAATCCATTTTAAATCAATGAACCTTCCGATAGGACAGTCAGCGCTCTTTCACTTCTCTTTGTCTGTCTGATCCCCTTCACACCCCCATTGGAGTGAGAGAGGGAGGCAGTGACATCTGTGGGATCAGACTGTGCAGCAGCTCCCCCTCTATCTTCTTCCCCCCGCCACCCCCAGTCCAGACCCGAACACACCCCCTTGTATAAAAATCCCAGAGACACCCTGAACCCCATCATTCTTGTGTGTGTCTGTGTCTGTGTCTATGTGTCTGTGTCTGTGTCTGTGTGTGTCTGTATCTGTGTGTGTGTGTCTGTCTATGTAAATGAACGATAAGGAGACAGGACAGTTTCTGATTATTCTCTCTCTCTGTGTCGTCCCGAGCTTCAGCTCCTGGATCCAATCTCCTCCTCACCCCCAGGGTTAGGGGGGGTGGGGAAACACACTGAGAAATAAAAACAAATCAATTTGCAATAAAATACGACAGTGGCACCAAAAGCACAGCAAGATCCCACAGCTCTCTGCCTTCCCTAATCTCCCACGTGACCCTGGTTCTGTTTAATTATTGCAGAATGAATAAATGAATTGCTGACCATCACAGTGACATTGAAATACACAGACATCACCGCAAAGCAGTTGACCAGAGGCTAGAAACATTAATAACCACGTACGCACAGTGAGATCCCACAAGCAGCAATCTAACCCCACACAAATCATGGGTGATGATGGTTAAGGGTTGACTTATTTGTGTCAAATCCCAAGGCCCCAGTTACCTTTGCCCCAGTCTTCAAACCTGTTCAAAAGCGATAAGGCCGCATTCCGACAAGACCCGGTTGAGTAGAGGTCCCGGTAACGGCCAGCCCGCCCCCCCCCCCCCCCGTTCCCCAGAGAGAGGAGATTAAACCTCGGGGTAATACACGGACAAAACTCACCTGGGCCCAACAGGCTGCAGCCTGTCAAACAGGCCTCAGGACTGCGTTCCCCCCCTCTAGGAAGCTCTTGTTTGAAGGTTTCCTGCTCCCAAACACACTTTTCAAATCCTCAAGTGGCCAGGAAGATCCCTTTGGGAGGAAAGAGGCAGCATTAATGGGAAGGCTGAGCAGGAAAATCTTTCACAGGGAGATAGTGCAGCGAGATCCAGGCTTTTGCCCTCTCAGTGAGACAGGCAATTTCTCAGGAATATCCAAACACAAACACAAGTTGAGTTTTCATGTTGAAAAGTTCTTGAAATGACGGGTTTGCTGATTAAAACCACTGACTGCCTGCAACGATGGCATTAGCGCAATTGACGCACAGCAAGATCCCACAAGTGACAGTGCTGCAGAAGCTCGATAATCTGATCATTTTTATTATTTCCTGTCACCCCAGAATCAAATATTGCAGCTATTTCACAATCTCACACTGCCCCCCACCTCCTGTTTCTCTTGCTCTCACCATTTTCCATTTCTTTCTCTCACTCTCTTTCTCTGTGTGTCCAATTCGATCATCCTGCCCTCTCTGAGACCCTCTTTCCTCTCATAGTGTGACAATTCTTTCCAGAGGGTCAGATATTTGGGTTAGAGTTCCCTCCCGAGGGAGTCCCGTCTCCCAGATCCTGGGGGTTTCCACTGTTTGTGTCACCGATACCCCGGTGACTTTAACCCCAGGCTTCAAACCCGTGATCTGACAGGTCCCAGTGAACCAGAGGTCCCTACAAACCAGGCTCCCACCCCCAGCCCATCCCTAGAGGAGATGAAACCTCGGGGGAAGAAATAGACCCCCACTCACCTGGGCCGCACGGGCTGCAGCCTGGCCAACAGGCCTCAGGCTTGTGCTCCCCGCCCTCTGGAGGTTGTTCTTGTCCAAGGCTTTCTTGGCCCCCAGGCATTTTGGATCTTCACTTTCCTGCTTTCCCAACAAAAGTTCCTCGGGATAAAAGAGAGAAGAGATGAGTTGGTTGGGGGGGGGGGAGGCGGGGGAGGGAGAGCAGTGTGATGCAAAATTACACAGCAAGATCCCGGTTTAAACACAATCCCACCACTCCCTTCTCCCATTCCCAAATGCAATTCATAACCTCACAGCAACATCAAAATACAAACAAATCATAAGAAAGTAATTAACCAGAGGCTGGAAACATTAAACACACACACACACACACACACACACACACACACACACACACTGTCACAACCAGACAGGGAGGGCTGCTCACTCTCCATACAGAGAGAGAACAGGGTATGAGAATGAATCTGACCAATTCCTTGCGCACATTTATTCTGGGTGAGGGGTTAGTGGAGCCCAGCCCTGCCCTCTCTGACACGTTGCATCGTCTGTCAGTCTGCTCCCTGGCTCTGTCTGAGTGACATGTTAATTCCCAGGACAGGAGCTTTGTGGGATCTTGCTGCCCACTGAGATGTTCATTCTGGGGCAACAAAGTGTCATCTTTCCCAGTTGCGACAACTCTCTTTTTGTTTACTGAAGCCTTATTAGTTGTGTCAGTGCGGTTTGAAAATATTAAAGATTACTCCCACACTAGCGTCTCAGAGCCTGGCTGTAGGTAGGCTTCCTGAGACACACACACACAGGGCTGGAAATGGAGAGGGGGTTTTTTGCTGAGGTTTTCTTGGGATTTTCCTGCTGTATGTGTGATTCCTAGAATTAATCTCTGTCTCTGTCCCTGTGTGTGTGTCTCTCTGTCACTCTCTTTCTCTCTGTCTCTGTCCCTCTCTCTGTCTCTCTCTTCCTGTGTGTGTGTGTCTCTCTCTCTCTCTTTCTTTCTGTCCCTATGTGTCCCACTCTCTGTCTCTGTCTCTCTCTCTCTCTCTATCTCTGTCTGCCTGTCTTCTCTCTCTGTCCCTGTGTCTCTCTCTTCTCTGTGTCTCTTTCTCTCTCTCTCTCTCTCTCTTTTTGTCTCTCCCTGCCCTGCTCTACATCCAGCCATTTCTAACTTGATTTTGAGTCTTTTATTTCCTTTCCCTTTCTCAAAAATATTGGCAGAGTTTGGGAATTTAAATCATAGACCACGTGCCTGCCCCTGAACACCCACATTTCACCCTCACAGCTCCCCTGCCCCCATGCACACAGAGACACAGACACACACCGACACACACAGAGACACACACAGAGACACAGACACATGCACACAGAGGCACACACACACAGAGACACACACACAGATACAGACACACACCGACATGCACATACACAGAGACCGACACACACCGACACGCACACACACACTGAGACACAGACACAAACACAGATGCACACTGACACGCACACAGAGACACACACACAGGCAGACACACACACACCCCGTCACACACAGAGGCACAGACACACACACAGAGAAGACAGACAGAGAGCGAGACAGAGAGTGGGACACACAAGGACAGAGAGAAAGAGAGAGGAGAGACACACGCACCCCAACACACACACACCGGCACACACACACCGGCACACACAGAGACAGAGACACAGACACACGCACACAGAGGCACACACACACACACAGACACAGACACAGAGACAGACACACAGAGACAGACACACACCGAC